>NC_056570.1:15850036-15856684 GCF_013358625.1 Macadamia integrifolia
CTCGTTAGGAAAAAAAAAAAAAATTGCATGTAAAATAAAATAAGGCTCATATTCCTTCTTGAGTGGCATGCCTTTTTTGACTTGCTCATGTATCCGTTTATCCATTATGGCTCCCATTGCTTCCATGTAAAAATCCAAATTAAAAAAAAAAAAAAAAACAAAAAACAAAAAAAGAAAAAGGTTGTTTTATAGGATTTTTCCTTTTTTATAGTCTTATTATTCTCATAAAAAGAAAAAAAAATCCACTGAAAATAGGATTTTCCATGTTTACCATAGATAAAACTGAAAGAGTACCTTTTACTATTCTTATGTCAAGACATCAAGGCCATGTTTTTTGTTTAATATGTGACACCTAAGAATACGACAAGTACCAAATCTGTCTGGGAGATTGGTTAGGTGTCTCCACCAGGAATTCGACAAATACTAAGGGGTTTGGGAGATCGGTGAGGGTGTGTAAATTTTTTTCCCACATCGCCTAGGGAGAGATTACTGGACCAGTTAATAACCTCTAGCCTCCTTAACATGGAATAACATATTTTAAAGCCTTGAGGCCCACGGGCCAAAAATGGCAATATTGTGCAAGGTTAGTTGGGCTAGGGCGTTACAAATGGTATCAAAGCAGACCCCAATAGCGTGTAGGGCAATAGTGGGGATGTTGTACCGAAAGGTGGGAAGTTATGACACCCAAGAATAACCCAAGAATATGATAAGTACCAGACCCGTTTGGGTGATCAGTGAGGTGTCCCCACCAAGAATACAGCAAGTACCAGGAGATCGATAAGGGTGTGCAAACTTTTGCCCATGTTGCCTTAGGAGAGATTATTGTGCTAGTTAATAACCTCTAACCTCTTTAACATTGCCTTGAGGCCCATGAGACAAAGAGGACAATTTTGTAGAAGGTTAGTGGGGCTTGGGTGTTACATAATAGGCATAAAAGTTGTAATTTGTATTCTACTTAATTACTTGTCTTCCCCTCTTCTAATAGAATAAAAATTACTTAGGCTTCCCAATGCGAGATTCTCTGTGAAATTCTGATCATGGTGGTAATTATTATTTTCAACAGGAGAATGGACATGAAAGCTTGAAGTGGCATAACAACAATAGCATATAAGTTCCAGAGTCTATAGAGAATGGAACTCTCAGGACCCAAACAAGAGAGAAATTACAAGGGTAAGCGTAAGAGATAAAAAAGCCAAACACATCACATGCTCACTTTGTTCTTCCATTTGTTACAAACTTCAGATAATGCTTTTCTTGAAGACCCATCTTCACTCAATACCATAGCAGTTGCCTCTTTCAGCAATCTCATCCTAATCCTTATCTTCTTACCTTCATCACCCTCCATTAGTCTTCTCACCACCGTCGCGATCTCCGCTCGCTCAATTATTCCATTTCCCCCTGCTTTGGGCTTCAGTGCAACCTTCAAACCTTCCTCTGCTAACATCTTTGCATTCATCTTTTGTTCGGCATAAAGTGGCCACACAATCAAGGGCACACCATGTACCACACTCTCTAGGGTCGAATTCCAACCACAATGGGTGAGGAACCCTCCGGTGGAGCTATGACTCAGCACTTGAATCTGTGGGGCCCACGAGGGGACTATCATGCCTCGCCCTTTGGTCCTCTCTAAGAACCCTCTGGGCAAGAATGCCAAAGGCTCTTCAATGCTTTGGACTGTGAAATAATTGGCATCTGCAGCTGTCAAAGTTGGACTCTTAAGAACCCATAAAAAATTTTGCTCACTCAGCTCCAATCCCAAGGCCAATTCATTAAGTTGCTCCGGCGAGAGGGCCCCACCAGTTCCAAAAGAAACATATAGAACAGCCCCACTTGGCTGACCATCCAACCACTTCAAGCACTCTGATTCCCCGGCTGCCTCCCTTGAACTGTTCTGAATGAGTGGTCCAATCGGGTATATCGGCGGTATGGTTGGGTCTACACCATCTTTTAAGGCCTTGATGGCACCTGGTTCCAAGGCTACAAACGTGTTTACCAAGATACCCTCAGCTGATCTATAGCGCTTGCAATTGTCTATAAGCCCTTTGTAGGCTTCATTCTTCCTATCTTGGGCCGGGTCCAAGAACTCTTCTCCGTACAGGGGCACACACCCAGGCAATTCAACAGGTTCAGGCATGTCTCTATACTCACAAGAGTACAACTCATCAAGCTTAGGAAAATGGAGGAACAATGACAAACACATAGCTGTGGTAGGGTAGAAGATGTAAGGTGAAACATTGAATTCCCTAGCGATATCCATGGCTTCAATACCAAAGAGATCAACAATCAAAGCAGAAACACAATTAGTGGATGTTAAGACCTTCAATGCTTCACGAAGAGAAGGGTTAGAACGAGTCATGGTGAGTATGATACGGGTCTCAATCTTTATATCATTGGGAAGGTCATCGAAGCTCACCGGAGGAAGGACAATGGAGTTTATGGATTTGGGGAGAGAATCTAAGACAGCTTTTTCAGCTTTAGAGATAGTACCATCAGTTGGAATGATGAAGGTGACAGAGAAGTGGTGGTAATCCACGAGTTGCCTGGCGACCTGTGTGAGAGGGATGAGGTGACCCAGACCTGGACTCGGTAGAATTGTGATGAGGGGAGAAGCTTGGTGGGTTCCAGCCATGGTTGTGGTTTGAAGCCTTCAAGCCTTGGAGATGCTGAAGGGAAAGGATGAGAGTTTCTTTCTTTGGTTTTTTCTTCTTTAGTAAAGAAAGGATGGGAGTTTGAGACCTGAGATTGACGGGGGAAGAGTAAAGGGTTTATATAGAAATGGGCTGCATTCTTATGTAATCTCTCTCTCATGTTTTTTTGGGTTCAATAACTGTTGTCTTTGTTGAAGACTTTTCCAAAAGTTTTACACTATTATACACATCCACAAACAGTTTTTCTTTTTTAAAATTGTTATACCCTCGCACCCACTCAACCACATTTTTTTACATTATTATACACCTCCCCCTAAAGAAGAGAGAGAGAGAATGTGTTATTTGAAAGAAAAACTAAGGGGACCATAGTGTTATTTGGGACGGAGAAATGAAGAGATAGATGGAAGATAATTAAACTTCAAAAGGGAGGATGATAAGATCAAGAGATTGTAGAACGAAAGAAAATTCAGATTTTTTTCTTTTAAACTTTGAGAATTTTGATTGATACCATTAAAAAAAGGTTCATTGAACGGCAAGGGCAAGGTGTGGTGACATTTTTGTGTCTATCTTTTTCCTGGTCACATGAAATAACATCGTTACCCTCTTTTATACAATGTCATTTTATTACACTCTTCTATGCCATTTGTTGAGAGAATTGTTCTCTCTCATAATATTATTAAAAAAATACTTGTATCTATGAGAGCTTCTTTTAGAAAGGCTCTTTAGCATCTTGATTAGGTATTATGATTCCATCAAAGAAAAAATGTTCATATTCTCAAAGATTTAAGTGGCAGATGAGTTTATTATGTTATTTTCCAATTTATTCTTTCCTTTTTTTTTTTTTTTTTTTTTTTTCTTTCATTTATTTTGATAACATCCTTTGGTGATGGTGAAAGGACTTTTATTTTCTTATTTTTGATAACATCCTTTGAAGTAGGAATAATTTTCATGCCTTTTCACACATCATTTCCACTTTGAAGAGGGTGAAAGCCACGAGGAAGAAATAAGAGTGGTGTCAAGGGGATTCAAACCTATGTAAGAATGTAAGATGGTGCCCGAGGGGGCGTTTTACCTACTACGAATCACCAATCCACCAACCCCAAGGATGGTAATGAATTTTTGAATGATGATAATGAGATAAGAGACTAGTCAGAGTTTTATAATGTGCTTTCACTTTTTGTAACTTTATAATTGAAATTATTTGTTTTTGGGAGAATCCTTCAATGAAATTAACTTTTAAGCAAATGCAAATGTCAGCTCTTGTCCAGTCCTAAGGAGCTTTTATATAATTAAAACGACTAGTGACGTTCTTATTTAAATCAGTAATACTATATGTATTTGTATTTTTGTGGTACAATATGCATCTTTATTTGTATTAATACTTTTGTCATCTCAACCGGTATGGTGGTCAATCCTTTCCTCGTGGGACCCACCAGATTATATAGGTCATGACGTATTGTGATACGTATACTTGTATCATGTGTAATATATAATACCATTATCACTTGCTTAACCAGTCTAATGATTCATATGATCCCCATGACTGGTAAGATGAAGATTGGTCAAACCGGTTCAAACGGTTTGGGTTACAATCTTACAGTTAGGTATAGAAACTAGCCTCTCTGGTTTACAATCTAACCAACCCAAATCAGCTAGAATAGTGATCTCGGTTCAGAATTATTAGTTTAATCTAAGGTGAATTCTCTTATCTGATCTGGTTTGAAATGGTTGGTTCAGGATCAATAAACTGCCAAAGAAATGTCTTACCAGGACAAACCTCAATTTAAACCGGTTCAGGTTTCAGTTTTGGGGGCTGCTTGCTTCACTTGGTTTAGAATGGCCGTTTGAGGGTAAAAAAAATTCCTCTATTTTGTTCAGAGGAGGCATTCGTTAACTATTATCAGGATTAGGGTAAGCCCAAAAAACCTTCAGAAACTTACTGAACCGGATCTAACCATTAAGACCATTGTATGGTATTTTACTACGCCGTAGTCCGATTCCATATGGCTTCCTAGTCCAGATTTACAAGTCTTTTTCTTTTCCTCTTTTGGGTTAGCCTCTCCCTCAAATAGATTCAATCTATTTCTTTTAACCATTATTCTGCTCCTTATCTGGTTCTTGGACTCGAATATTAAAGTACAAAGTCTTTTAATCTTACAGATTGGTTTAGGGCGAGGAATGACCCTAACCGGGGTTAGGGAATGCCTAGAGGAGGAAACTTGCCAAGCATAGGAAACACTTAGACATAGTCCCTGTTTTCAGGCGGGTAGGGGTATCTTTTCATTGTCCCACTGAGAAATAGGTGTTGTATGTGGACTTTCCCCCACTCCACAATGACAGGTTCTTTTCACAAGAATTAATTATGGAAGCATGATTGTTGCAAAATGCAAAAATTTAAACCCAATGAGAGATAAAAATTAAGCATGAACTTCTTTTTTTCTTTTTTATTTTTTTGATCAAACCCTAAGAGTACAAGGTAAATTTCTATTATTTTCATGAATCTTAGATACTCTTCAAAATTCAAATAGAAATATTATGGGAAAAAAAAATATCCCAAGATTATTGTACAATTGAGCAGCAATTATTTCTCTATCTCTCTCAACATTGTGGACCATCAAAAAAAATATATATATGTAAAAGAAAATTTATTTTAGTAAAAAAATAGGGAAGACTTCCATGAGGTTGGCTGTGTAGTTTGACCTCTCATTTTCATGGCCCTTGTCCAATCCCCCAAAGAAAAATGTGAAAGCAAAAAAAAAAGAAATCCTTTTATGTGAAAGAAAAGTTCATTACTTAAAAAATAAAAAATAAAAAACATAGAGAAGCCTTCAATTTGGTTTTCCATGTAGTGTGACCTCTCTTTTTTCTATATTGTTTACCTTTATAGCTAGAACCTAGATGGTGTGCCACACATACAAGATCCCCTATTATGTTTTAATATGGCTCCAAGTTGAAAGGAGGGGAATTCGAAATAGTATTTCTACCAAAAAAATGTGTTCAAAATAGTATCAAGTGTCTTAGAAGAAAAGAAAAGTACTCCCATGGTTAGGTTTGCTCATCTCTCTGTCAGCCATTCATCTTACCACCATCTATCTAAACAAGTTTGGCTGCCTAATTTAATGGTTTTCCCAAAACCTCGCAAGTCCAAAGGAGTTAAGGATCCCTTAAATGTCATAATAGGGCCCTAGTAGGTTGTAATTGGATGCGCCCCTTCTCCCCAACACCATTGGTGGAAACAACAAAACAAGAGCGAGAGAGAGAGAGAGAGAGGCGTGTAGGTAAGATGTTCTATCATATGATTACAGTAAGTTTCAGGGCATGGCTTCTTCACGGGGGAATCAGAATCACTTGGTTGCATGTCCTGATTTTTTAAACAGGAGCATATATAGGACACAGTCATTGATAGGGACAGATATTAATTAGCTTGATACCCATGTCCTTTATTCCCCTTCCCCAACCTAACCCACCCTGGTGTCCTAGTGAAGAACCCATCTATTACCCTCAGAACCCCTTTTTTATATAAAATTTAGCATTTTTATCTTAGTAAAGGAATGTTGTGTTGTAATTTAAAAAAATTAAAGGAGGAGGTTAGGTATGCTGTCGAATTTCATGGAGCTAATGGTTCAACCAGTAAGAGGACTGATATGGAAGGGGCATAAGAGATTTTTCCAAAGGGAGGAGGAGAGAGATAGTCACATATTTAGTATACCGACAGCATATCCAAACTTTTCCCAAAAATGATAATAAAAAAGGTTGTGAGAATTTCTCTATAAACATTAAGAAATAATCCACCCCGATCTCCTTTTTGGTTAAAATAGTACAACCTAATTTAAATAAGAAAAAATCTTGTTGACTAAAGATTGAGAAAACGAAGTCCTAACTTTCATTGTTTATTACCCTGATATATTGACTAAAGATTGAGAAAACGAAGTCCTAACTTTCATTGTTTATTACCCTGATATATATATATGTATATATTTGGGGGGCTGGGGGGGGGGGG
>NC_056570.1:15856704-15856965 GCF_013358625.1 Macadamia integrifolia
GGGGGGGGGGGGGGGGGGGGGGAGGAGGGATGTAGAAGGATAATCCATTTAGTAGGGACCATCAAAATGACACCTTACAATTTTTTACTTTTTTTGATTGTTTCTTGTCTTATTTTCAGAATTTCTTTGAATTAGGGGTAAAATAGAGTTTTTAAAAAGGAATTATTGATACCATGTGTCAAATAATTTGTAATCTTTTTTTTTTTTTTTTTTTGCTTCTTTTAATAATGTGAAAGTGAAACGATTAATGGTTGTGATCTA
>NC_056570.1:15856985-15870952 GCF_013358625.1 Macadamia integrifolia
AAAAAAAAAAATTAATAAGGGCAAATCATGTTATTTCATAAGTATATTTGAAAAATAAGTAAGGCAACGACCTAGCTAATGATATGTCACTGCAACTTATTTTTGAATTCACTTTTTTTTTTTCTTGACAAAGTTAAACTTAAATTTGAACGACTTAAGCTTACTATGTATATGTTAAGTGGTTTAACGGTTTACCAACGGTTTAAACTTTAAAACCAAAACAAAATCATTTAATAAATAGTTTCACAGTTTCGATGTAAACGGTACGGTTTGATTTTTGTAAACTATTTTGGTTTCAATTTCACATCCTTACTTGCACATATTTTTATTTACACTTGTGCAAATGACATGATTTATCATCATTGGGGGAAAATTTTTGAGATTTTAAAATGTAATCGCAAGCGTACGGATCAGTGTAGCTACGGGTCGAACACAGGGAGTGCAGCCAATTTTTTTTTTTTTTTTTTTGCTTCTTTTAATAATGTGAAAGTGAACCGATTAATGATTATGATCTAATTCTAATTACTGTCATAAACATATGTATCTAGAATAACGTCCTAACCATTCGTCATCGAAGAATTTAAAGACGCAAGCCATGCAATTAAAATTAAATAAATAAATAACTGAAAATAAACAACCCATGCAATTAAAAAAAAATAAGGGAAAAAAATATTGAAATAAAAATAAAGTAAAAGAAAGGGGATAAAGCTAAAGAGAGATTCACAAGTAGGTTTCTCTATTTAGCCCGAGTGATGCATCATAATATGAGTTTCCCTACTTGACTAGAGAGTCACTCTTACAAGGGTTACTTTACTTGGCTTTAGGGAAAGGGAGGCAATTAAAATAAAAACAATAAAATGATGATTCTATGGCTAGGAAGGGCAAAACCAACACATACACTAGCCATGAACCTTGGGGGAAAGGGAAAGCAATAATATAACAACTGAAATTAAAATCCTAAATTAAGAAATAAAGGGTAGTCAGAAGAGATAATAAGAGGAGGGAGAGAAGACTATTGAAGAGGCCTACCTACCTAAATCAATGCTTGAACTTGAAAGCTTGAGTGATTTGAGATACTGCCAACCCTAAAATCCAGATCTGGAATGAACCAAATCTGAAATTTCTAGGCCTGAAGAAAACAAATCTTGAAAAAAAAAGAGATGCTCCATGCCTCGTGATCTTGTCACCTAGATCTAAGCCTAGAACTATAACTTTAAAAATTACAACTCAATTGCATAAATCATAAACATAAGAGACTAAATCAAAAACAAAAGTGCTTGCATTAATTGAATAAAAAGAACTTTCAAAAGTGTTTAAAGCATAAACCTAGAACTAGAACTGGAGAAAGAGATAGAGCAACTAAAAAAAAACCCTAGAAGAAGAATGAAGTGCCTCATCCCCTTGTGTTAATTCTATTATATAGAGAATGGGGGAGGGAAGCTAAAGATTTTAGCTTCTAAAAAAAAATATTTTTTTTTATCTTGTTGATGAAGTGGAGGAGAGAGAAGAGAGAAAATGTGTGGAGAGAGATCTCCCATGATTTTTCTTGCCTTTTTCTTCCTATTTTTTCTTTGGACAATATTCTATTTTAATGGAAAATTCCATCCATGCCCTTCTCTTTTCTTTTCTTTTTTTCTTCTTTCCTATTTTTTCTCTTTATTTTCTCTCTCTCTTCTTCAAACTTACGTACAACTATCTTGGCCGACCTCCTTTAACTGATGAGTAGGAGAGAGAAAATCTTCTAAAAAAAACCTCAATAAAATGGCAGCTAAGAGGTTCAAACTTGAGCCGCCTAATAAGCAAAGGATTTTGCACACCACAACTCACCAACTATGCTAGGTAGTTGTTGTTACTAAAAACAAATCTTCAATCACTTAAAGATGTGGTCCATTGATCCTTGTTGACATTTGAAACATTCCTTATACCCTTGGGACAACTGCAGATGGGTTGGTTTTGCATCTCAGTTAAGTTCTGATCCATTATTCTTTCTCTGACCTGAAAAGAATAATCACTTGTATGAGTGACCAAACGAATGTATACTTTTAATTGAATACGTCCATCTTGCTCAGAATTTTGTCCTTTTCGCAACCATGAAAAGAAATAGGACCTCTTTATGTGTAAAATTAGAGATATAGCACCCGATAGTCTTTAAGATCTTGAAAATATAAAATATATAAAAAGAGAGTAAAACCCAAGGTAGCTCCATTCTAAATATGTAAAATGCATGTTTTACTACACTAGATTTCACACATAAATGTGCTCATCAGAAAACAAAAATGTGTGACACTAAAAGGGAAAAAAAATAAGATTACAATTTTATTTTTATTTTTTTTTATAAGTTACAAACTGCTGAGATGACCGTAGTTAGTTTTATTTTTTACCTTGGTTAAGTCTTATTTACCCTAGAAAGTCTTGTGGATAGGGACACTTAGTCAACATTACCCTACTTTCCTTATTCGATTTCTATAATCTCCTTATAAACAAGAAGGACCTCTATCATTACTGACAAGTTGAATCTTTCTCTAATATCTGATTCTCCAGAGGTCCTTATTTATAAGGAGATTACAATAAATCGAATAAGGAAAGTAGGGCAATGCTGACTAAGTGCCCCTATCTACAAAAAACCGAATAAGGAAAGTAGGTTAATGTTGACTAAGCGTCCTTATCTACAAGACTTACTACGATAAATAAAGCTTAATCAAGGTAAAAAAAAAAAAAAAAAAAAAAAAAAAAAAAAAAAAAACTAACTATGATTATCTCAACACTCCCCCTCAAGTTGGTGCAAATATATCATACATGCCCAACTTGGAGACAAGAGGATGAAATGTCTTACAATGAACAGCCATCGTAAACACATGAGCTAACTGATTTGCAGTACTGACAAAGGGAATGCAGACTATCCCTTGGTCAAGCTTCCCTTTAATGAAGTGTCTATCAATCTCAATATACTTGATCCTATCATACTAGACAAGGTTGTGGGCGATACTGATAGCTATCTTGTTATCATAATACAAACACATAGGACCTTCAACATTAACTCAGAGATCACGCAGTAGGCTCTTAAGCCAGACAAGCTCACAAATCTCTTAACCATTGCACGATATTCAACTTTAGCACTAGACCAAGATACCACAGATTGTTTCTTGCTACACCGAGTAACAAGGTTCCCTCCAAGGAAAGTAAAATACCCAAAAGTAGATCTCTAATTGTTAATAGATTGGCCCAATCAGTATTAGTAAAGGCTTCGATCTTCAAGTGTCCCTGATTAGAATATAGAATTCCCTTTATAGGAGTGGATTTCAAGTATCAAAGGATCCAATACGTAGCTTCATGGTGAGGTGTCTTGGGATCATGAAGAAATCGGCTAACAATACCAACAACATATGCAATATCGGGCCTGGTGTGGGATAGGTAGATTAAGCAGACAACAAGTCTCTAGTACTGTTCTTTATCAACAGAGTCCACCAGTCCATTGCTTAGTTGATGATTAACCTCCATAGGGGTATCCGCAAGCTTGCACCCAAGCATATATGTCTCACTAAGGAGATCCAGAACATATTTCCTTTGGGAAATAAATATACCTCTACTAGATCTAGCCACTTCAATCCCAAGGAAATACCAAAGAGGTCTTAGGTCCTTAGTCTCGAACTCTGCTGCTAGTAAGGCCTTCAGATTGGAGATCTCTTCATCATTATTATCAGTAATCATAATATCGTCAACATAGACAATCAGAGCAGCAACCTGATACTTCATGCATTTGTGAACAGGGTGTGATTTGTTTGACCCTATTTGTATCCAAAGTTGATCATATCTTTCATAAACTAGCCAAACCATACCTTGTGAGACTGCTTGAAGTTGTACAATAACTTCTTCAACTTACAGACATGTCAAGCAGTGGAGGGAGTGGCAAAACCAAGAGGAACATCCATATAGATTTTCCCTCCAAGATATCCATTTAGGAACGCATTTTTAGCATCCAACTATTGAAGATTCCATCCCAGATTTGCAACAACAGACATCAATGCCCTGATAGAGTTCATCTTTGCAACTGGGGCAAAGGTTTCTTAGTGATCAATACCATAGGTTTGAGTGAATCCCTTAGCCACTAAACATTCCTTGTACCGCTCAACTGTGCCATTAGATTTTTTTCTTGACTGTGAAAACCCACGTGCACCGAACTAACTTCTTTCCCTGAAGAGGAGGAACCAGTTCCCAGGTATTATTAATCTAATGCCAGCATTTCCTCAACCATTGCAGCCATTCACTTCGTATCATTTATGGCTTCCTTCCAACCCTATGGAGTAGACACATAACATAATGAAGAAACAAATGCCTATAGGAGGGAGATAAGGATGCATAAGAAACAAAATGGGAGATGGGATACTTGGTGCAGGAATAAACTCCTTTTCTAACAGCATAGGGAGATCGTCCACTGTAGGAGTTTAATAGGTACAATATCAAGTAATGGAGGCTCAGAGGAAGCAACACGTACAATATCAAGAATGGAAGAAGTTACTAGTGGATCTGATGGAGGTGCCGCAGAAGGGTGTGGCTTATTACCAATGGTATCCTGCTCCATGGGCCCCTGGGTGCAAGTGATCACATCTCTTACAGGCTAATGTAGTGACTCCCCCTGAATGGATGGCATACCCTAAAGAGGAGTTATAGCAATAACAAAAAGAGGCTCTTCGTCAAGACTCTTCCCCTGAAGGGGTGACGTGAAATAAACCCCAAACTCATGAAAAGTGGCATCCATGTGATGTATAAACTACAAGTAGGTGGGTGATAACACTTATACCCCTTTTGTGAAGCTGAGTAACCCAAGAAGTCACACTTTAGAGCCTGTGGATCAAGCTTAGACCTTGACAGAGAAGAATTATGAGCAAATCAGACACAACCAAAGAACCAAGGGGGAAGACTCTAAACAATGGTAGGATCAGGGAGAAAGAGGGTTTAAAATTAAGAACACTAGAAAGCACCCGGTTAATAAGGTGGGCAATAGTAAGAACGTCATTGCCCTCTAGCTACTTAGGAACACCAGTAGAAAACATTAGAGCCCAAGCAACATCAAGGAGATGATGGTTTTTCGCTCAGGGATCCCATTTTGTTCAGGTGTTCGAACACAAGATGTCTGGGACAGAATATCCTGAGAATCAAGGTATTGCTAAAACACACCATCTATACACTCAGTGGTATTGTCACTACAAAGAACTCGTACAACGGCGTCAAATTGAGTACGAAGAATGGCATGGAAAGATTTGAAACAAGATAAGGCATCAGACTTAATATGCAAAAGATACACCCATATCAGACCAGTACACTTGTCAATAAAAGTAATAAACCAGTGAAAACCATTCATATCAATTGTCCTAGAAAGGCCCCATAAATCGGAATGAATTATACAAAAAGGAATATCACTTTTATTTTCAATAGGAAAGTAAGAGATCCATATATGTTTAGCGAATTCACATACATCACACTTAAGTTGCTCCAAACCATAATTTTTAACTAAGGCAAGAAACATGTGATGTAAAATATGAAAAGAAGGACATCCTAGATGACGGTGCCACTGGTGGAGTTGAGAGAGAGAGATTTGTCTAAACAGAGAATATATGTTGCTATAGGAGGAGGCACAGTCGGTGGAGAATCCAAGTAGTAGAGTCCATAATGGACCTGACCATACTCGATCGTTGCACCTGTCACTAGATCCTAAAAAAGACAATGAGTTAGAAAAAAAATTAAACAAAACAATTCAACTCCTTGGTTAAATGATAGATGGAAACCAGATTGTCACATATTTGGAAACATGCAAAACATATGGAAGAGAAACAGTAGAGGTACAAGAAACGGATCATTTATTATAGATAGGGGACAAGGAACCATTAGCCACATGTACCTTATCCTAATCGGAACAAGGAATATAAAGGAAGACCTTAGAGCTACTTGTCATGTGATTGGTAGCACTCGAATCAAGTAACCATAAGGGAGAATAATAGGAAGAAACAAGGAAAATTATATGTTTGAGTAAGGTTGGACACATGAGAAGTAGTAGGAGAAGTGCCTAATAGTGTCATTAGTTGATTGCAGGAAGTCATTTGATCCGGAGAGAACAGTGTAGGAGTAGAGCTACTATCAATAGACTCGGATAGATGGGCTGGGGGACCTTGTTTTCCAGTTTTGCTTTTATGCCCACCTGTGAGGGTAGCAGCCAGTAGAAATGTTCCTCTCCCCCTTTGTGGGGAGGAAAATACTTAATGGCGTTCCATCCTCTCTCCTCTCTTTCTCTTTTATGAGGGAGGGTGTGTCATATGTGCTTACCCGTGGCCCCTGCACTATCGTATCACCGCTCGGAGATACATGGAGGCCTATTTCGTAGGAGTGTAAAGTTTGTCATTGATACTGGGTTTTGATAATGGTCCAATACAGGGGATTGGGATCATGCAAAAAGGGTTTGGAGTCGCCACCTAAGATTATGGGCCTAAGACCCGGGGGTGGGCCCCATCCTTAAGGAAAGGGCCCAGAAGTTGGTCTACTTTAGAGATTTGGGGTACGTGTCAAGTTACAGAATTGGGAAGGTGTTAGGCACCCAATCTTTTTGGTTCAACCAGTCTTTCTACTAGATGCTTAAGAACAAACATTTTCGACGATTATTCCTATTCTGCATGTATGGCTAAGTTATCATACATATACACATGGACTGAATTTAAATAACTATGTACACTAAAACAAAGTCAATTTAAAGTCTACATTATGACGATTCGGTTGAGAAATTATACCTGAACTTTACCCCTATTTCCGGTCTAGAGGGGTGGACCGCTGATTAATACTAGCACGGACTACCTTTTGGATTCTTCTGGCTCAGAGGAAGATGGTCTTGACCTCAACTTTCTTTCTTGAGAGATGTTGACTGTGGTAATATTTGGATAGATTTTCGGCTAGGAATGGTTGCTTTCGGATTTTAACTGTGGTATCGATCCGACAGAGCTTCCACTAGGGATGGACTACTTTTGGATTTTGTCTAAGGTGGCACTCCGACAGAGCTTTTGCTAGGGATAGGTTATGGGAGGGCTTGACTAAGGTGGCACTCTATTAGAGCTTCCATTAGGGATAGGCTTTGGGAGGGCTAGGCTGAGGTGGCACTCCAGTAGAGCTTTCGCTAAGGATGGGCTGAGACCTGGATGGTTTAAGAACTTCGAAGGCCCAAACAACACTTTGAAAATTCAAAGAAATCTTACGAAGATCTCTCCAAAGATTCAAAGGAATCTTATGAAGATCTCTCTAAAGATTCAAGATCTCTCTGAAGACTTGAAGAACCTCAAGAGAGGTTGGGAGACTAAGGGGAAATTTTTCCTACACAAAATCTCACTCAAAGAAGGCAAACAATTGAAGAATTTCGAAGGCCCAAAGAACACCTCGGATCTTATGAAGATCTCTTTGAAGACTTAAAAACCCCCAAGGGGGGAGGGGAGGAGAGAGGGCAGAGCTTCTCTTCTATGGGATGCTCACTAGGAGGTTTGAGTTGTTGTGGTGTGAAAAACCAAAGGGAGGGGGTATTTATAGAATTTTTGAACCAATGGGGAGGAAAGAGAAATTTCCTCAACCAATGGGGTGAAAAAGTGATCTTTCTAAACCAAAGGGGTGAAAGTATGAAATTTTGGACCAATGTAGTGGAAGGTAAATTTCTTTGGCCAATGGGGGGGAAAAGTAATTTTTTTGGGCCAATAAAGTAAAAAGATACGTTTTTGGACCAATGGGAGGCCATGGTGTAGGGTATGCTTGCGGGGCAGTGTAGGCATAAGTAGGTGAAGAAGGAATCTCTTCTCAAATCAGTCACTGTAATGGAGATTTCGATCGCCGGCATGGGTGCCAAGGCTAAAACAAAGGCACGAGGGCTTAAACAGGGGCATTGGGGCTAAAACAGGGGTGCTGGGGCTAAAACAGGGGCGTTGGGGCTAAAACAGGGGTGTTGGGACTTAAACAGGGGTGCTGGGGCTTAAACAGGTGTGTTGGGGCTTAAACAGGGGCGTTGGGGCTTAAACAGGGGTGCTGGGGCTAAAACAAGGGTGTTGGAGCTAAAACAGGGGTGCTGGGGCTAAAACAGGGGCGCTGGGGCTTAAACAGGGGCGTTGGGGCTTGGTCAGGTGCGCTAGGGTGTGGGGCATGTGGGGCTGGCAGAGTGCGCGTGGGGTGCAGGTAGGGGTGCGAGGTTTGGTCACTCAGGGCGAGGAGTGGGACCTCGCATGGGTGGGGTTTGGGCCCTCAAGGCAAGGCATGGGGGCTCATATAGGTCAAGTTTGGACACTCAAGGCAAGGCATGGGGCTCGCATAGGCAGGGTTTTGGTGCTCAAGGTGTAATTCCTGGGAGTGATTGTGGAAGATTCGATGGTTTAATTTTGACATATTATATATCATTGGAATCGTGATTCTGAGTACTATGCATCTATATGGTCACTTAGGACCGAATTCATTTTTATATGAAACATCATAATTGAACCCTTCTTTTCTCTCACATAGGGTTTTCAGGATTTGGGTGAGAATGGTGTAACGCCCCGGACCCATTAATCTTGCACAATATTGTCCTCTTTAGCTTATAGGCCTCAAGCCTTTAAATAGCATTGTGTCATTTTAAGGAGGCTAGAGGTTATTAACTAGCCCAGTAATTTCTCCCTAGGCGATGTAGGACTAAAATTTACACACCCTCATCGATCTCCCAAACCCCTTGGTACTTGTCGTATTCTTGGTGGGGACACCTCATTGATCTCCCAGGTGGGTTCAGTACTTGTCGTATTCTTAGGTCTCATATGGAATGCTTCTGGGATGGGTTAGCTCAGTCAATTATCATCTCTGTCGATCGAATGCGAGAGGTCGCGTCCAAGATCCGTAAGTCATCATAACCAGAGGAAGGTGACAAAATTGGGTGTCTACACCACCCTTAGGACAACCATGGAGCTTTTAGCATGTTTCCTTGGTATGGTAAGGGTGACCACAATAATCACACTGAATAGGTTCCCAAGGAGGGGTAGAACCCTTAGCCAGGTTTTCAGCAGTTGGAGTCACCTATAGTGTAGACTGAGCAAGAACAGTGGAGGGTAGCGTAATAGAGCGATGATGATCCTTAGATAGAATCAAGTTATATGCCTAAAGAAGAGTCAAAAAAGTCTCACGACCCAGTATCTATCGGGGTTGAGACCGATCAGAAAGTCATATACCCATTCCATTTCATGCTCTATCTGAAATGTACTAGCATCAGTAGGGCAAGCCACAGAGAATCGTTGATAGAAATCTAGCTATTGCCAAAGGCTGCATAAGGTGGAATAATTGAGAGCTTAAGAAGTATCAATAAGAAAAAAGATTTTCTTATTGATCACACCCCTCAAGTCTCAAGATATCAATTAATTTTTAACTTTACTTTTAAGTTAACATAATGTTTTTCCAGCGAAGGTAAATATTGACATTTTACATGTGTAGTAAAAAATATGCAAGTCAATGACACTTTTTCTAAAGAAAATTGTTACCTTTTGGTAATGATATTTTACTTTCAATTTAAAAGAAAAAAAAAACCCTTTTATACTCATAATGTAAAGAACTTTTAAGAATAAGCCAACAACGACTAAAAAGTGTTAAATTTTGAAAACTGTGAGGGTAGCAGCCGGAAATGGACTTATGCATGTTGATTCCGTCCTCGCTCCTCTCCTTCATCTCTTTCATATGAGGGAGGGGGTGTGTTGTGTGTGCTTATCTTGTGGGTCCTACGCCATCGTATCACCACTCGGTGATACGAGGAGGCCTATTTCGTAAGAGTATGAAATTTGACATTTGAAACAGGGGTTTGAGATGGTCTAATACGGGGATCGAGATCATACAAATTGGGATTTGGAGTTGTCACCTAGGATTATAGGCCTAGGACCTAGGGGTGGGCCCAATTCCTAAGAAAAGAGCCCAAAATTTGGTCTGGTAAGTGTCGAGTTATAGAATTGGGAATGTGTTAGGCACCCAATCTACCCTGTTCGACCAGTCTTCCTATTAGATGCTTAAGAACGAACATTTTCTACAGTTATTACTATTCCACATGCATGGCTAAGTTATTACACATATATACATTGATTGAATTTAAACTACTATATACACTAAGACAAGGTCTATACAAAGTCTACATGATGACAAGTTGGTTGAGAAACTGTACCTGAACTTAACCCCTATTTCGGGTCAAGAGGGGTGGGCCCCTGATTAGTACCGGCTCAAATTGTCTTTCATATTCTCCTAGCTCAGAAGAAGATGGTCTTAAGCTCCAACTTCTTTTCTTGAGAGATGTTGACTATGATGGTATGCGGACAGAGTTCCGGCTAGGAACGGTTACTTTTGGATTTAGATTCGGACACAGCTTCGGCGAGGGAAGGTTATTTCTGAATTTGGATTTGGACAAAGCTTCGGCTAAGGAAGACTATTTCTTGGCTTAGGATCAGGTGGCACTCTGGTAGAGCTTCCGTTGGGGATAGGCTAGGGGAGGGCTAGGCTGAGGTGGCATTTCAGCAAAGCTTCCGCTGAGAATATCTATTTCTAGAAAGATTCCAAGGGCACTTGGACAGGGCTTCCACTAGGAACTGCTAATTTTAGAAAGAAACGAATTGACCTAAAAATGAATTGAAGATCCCCAAAGCCCAAAGAACACTTTGAAGATCTAAACAGAGCTCTGGCTCTTGACAAAGATCTCTTCGTAGACCTGAAGAACCTCAAGGGGGAGGGATTTCTATTTCTGGTAAAGCTCAAGAACACTCAAAGGAGGAGGCTAAGAACATACTATTTTTGGCAAAAACTGGATTGGACTAAGAACTTGGATTAAAGATCTTCAAACTCCCAAAGAACACTTCGAAGATCCGAATAAGATTTTGGATCTTGACTAAGATCATTCCAAACACCCGAAGAAAATCAAGAGGGGGAGGGGAGGAGAAGAGAGGGTTTCACTACTATGGACAGAGGTGGGGTTATTTGATGTGTAAAATCCAAAGGAGGGGTTATTTATAGGATTTTCGGACCAATGGGGAAGACGAAGAATTTTTAACCAACGGACAAAAGAGGGTTCTTAGACTAAAATGGGTGAAGAGGGCTTTTATCTAATGGGTAAAAGGGCTTCTTGGACAAAAATGAGTGAAGAGGACTTTTATCCAATGGGTAAAAGGGGGTTTTTTGGGAGAGAGAATTCTTAGCCAAAAAGTGGGTTTTTGGTCTCAAGTAGGTGAAGAGGAAATCTCTTCACCTATCGGGCTAGTGGAAAACAAATCCCGACCATTGATTGTGGTGCACAAGATTGGGCCGAAGTGCACAGGACATGGCCAGCATAGGAGGGCAAGCAAAGTATACAAAGTGTGTGGGCAATGTCATGGGTGTGCGGCACGTGGCACGCAGGCAGTGGCATAGATGTGTGGGCAGTGGCATGGGTATACGGGGAGTGGGATGGGTATGCGGCACCTGGCACACGGGGCAGCACACACATGGGCATTTGCAAGGCAACAGGAAAGGCTGGCTGGGCACTATACAGCAGCCGCACAGGCTGGGCAGCAACAGGCTTAGGCATGGGTTGCAGCCAGCAGGGGTGCTGGCAATAGCCTACAGACGCACGGGCTGCAGCCAGCAGAGGTGCTGGCAACAGCCTGCGGGGCGCATAGGCTGTGGCCAGCAGGGGCACTGGCAGCAAGCCTGCGGGTGCACGGGCTACAGCCAATAGGGTCACAGGCAAGGTTATGCGAGGGCATGGGCCAGGTCATGCGGGGGCTCAAGCTAGGTTATGCAGGGGCACAAGTTGGGTCATGTGGAGGCGAGTACGCGAGGCTGTGCGGGTTGGCCTGCTGGCCTATAAGTGTAGCACGCGTGCGGGTAGGGTTGGCTGGGCAGCAAGCATGGGCTGGCATGCACTAGGTAGCAGCCAGCACATAGTATGCGTGTAGGCTAGCCTGCTGGCCAGGGCACACAACATGCATGTAGGCTGGCCAACGTGCGCAGCATGCATGTGGGTTGGCCTGCTAGCTAGCGCGCGAAGCGTGTGCGATCATGGATTTTTCTGGCGACCATCACAGGAGATCCGACAGTCCAATTTTGATGTTTCATATATCATTGGAATCGTATTTTCGAGCACTATCCATCTGTATGGTCATCTTGACCAGATTCCTTCATATATAGAAATTCAAAATTGGACCCTCTTCTCTCCCGCGCGGGGGTTTCTAGGGTTTCAGGTAGGGGATGAATTTGGGGTATTTGGACAGGTAGGGGATGAATTTTGGGGTATTTGGGTTGGTAGGAGATTTTTCCAGGTTTCCAACAGGCTTGCTAGTGTGCGCGGCATACGTACGAAAAAATGTGATTTTTCAGGGACGATTGCGGGAGATCCGACGGTCTGATTTTGACGTGCCATATATCATTGGAATCATATTTCCAAGCACTATCCATCTATACGGTCATCTTGATCAGATTCTTTCGTATATAAAAATTCAAAATTGGACCCTGTTCTACCACCACTTTTTTTTTTTTTTTTTTACAATAATAGCTTTATTCAAGCAAAGTAAAAGGAAAGTTCTTCATATCAAGATTATAAATAGATTTCAGATCTAACCTTGAGATCTAGATGATGAGCGGTTGATACCCTACTATGACATTGTTTAACTATATCAAAATATACAAACTCCTTAAACAAATGGTTTAAATCCAACAAAAAGGTAAAGCCTATCACCCTACTCCTTCTGAAAAATATTAACACCATCTTCATAGTTAGTCCAGACTATGACATATGTGACTCCTAATCGGAGCACCTGAATAATTAGCATTAGAAAGTCTCGGACCTCTGATTTTTGTGCTCTCCCTTAAAAATTGAAGTGAAGGGAAGCACAACTATAGGAACCTTGTAGATAAATCCCTGTCGCCCAACCAACATTGAAATTATCTTTCAGAAAGCTTCCATCAGTAATTTTGGGGCACAATCTACTTGGTAAGAAACTTAGTTGGGTGACCAAGACATATCAAAATGTATTTCGATGATGTAGAAGTAAGGGTGTCAATCGGTCGATTTGGTTCGATTTATTTCGATTTTTCAATATCAGGTCAATACCGGTTTAGATCGGTTTATAATTGGGCTTGAACCATAATGAGATCTTACATACATAACTTATAGTGATAAGATTTGACGAAAAAAAAAACACTTTAAATTTATGATTCTGATTAAATCATGGTTTATCATTGTAAGTGAACTAATATTGAAACCAATGGATAACTTATTAAAAAGATAACTAATATTGAAATCACAAAATGAACCTTATTATCCCCAATCATTCATTTAATTATCCAACTAGTTTTGTATAGTAAACAAGGAAATCGATGGAAGCATTATTACAATTTACAAATAATTTCTCTGTTCATAACCTAATATTCAATGATTTGTAACAATTCCCTTTACGATAAAAATTTTTCTCACTAACATTGTGAAAAATGGATAGTCAATTCACCAATTTATAATCTCATAGTCATTTATTTTTTTATCGGTTTCATTCGGTTTGGTTATTGGTTGGTTCAAAACCAATCCAATAAGGATCGGTTTGATTCGATTTGGGTTTTATTGGTCGGTTTCGATCGGTTTTATCGGTTCGGGCTAGGTATTGATACCCCTATGTAGAAGGTTCAAATAGTGGATCCATTTATTTGTATTAACTAAGATTTGATGAAGATCAGAAGGCCTACCTTGCTTTAGACATAATTTCCAAACCATCCAAATAAAGTAGTATCATATAGCAAAAATAGACAAAAAGAAGGAGAACCTGCTTCTTATAAAGTTGTGATAGTGAAAGAACTTCTCCATTAAGAGTTTGATGGAAGGTGCCCTAGAATTTTAGTGGATGATCTTAAAAAAACCTGCTAATCCTTTTAAAGAAACCACATGAAAAAAAAAAGGTGTTAAACTGTTTTTTTTTTTTTTCACAAAATGG
>NC_056570.1:15870972-15894518 GCF_013358625.1 Macadamia integrifolia
AAAAAAAAAAAAAAAGTAACAACAATTGCCTAGTGCAATTGGTGAGCTGTGGTGTGCAAAAAGTTCATGCTCACCAGGAGGTCTTGAGTTCAAGCCTCTTAGTTGTTATTTACATCCCCTCCCTACCTATAAAAATAAAAATATCCAAAAAAGTATGGGTGTCAATTCCAAGCCCGCACCAGTAGCCCCGACCGAGCCTGAGACGTTAATGGCCCAACTTAGACTGGCCCAATTAATAAATGTGTCCAGTTTGAGCCCGACACAATTGTAAACATGTAGTACATGGTGCAGCCACGCACCCGACCTACCCGACACATTTTCAAGCCCGATTTGAACTAACTCCTCTTAGCCTGATCCCTTTAATACTACTTGTATTTTTTTTAATTTTTTTTTAATACTATTTGTATTTAGTGCTAAGGCTATGTGATATGTACAATTGAGATGGTGGTAATTATTATATGAACATTCATATGTTTAATTGATTTGAACTTACTAAACTTGGGTTATGTGGATAGTTTAATTGATTTGAGTTTTGTGGGTTAAAGATCGAGTACCTTAGTAATTTAGTTACTTTGCCCATCTTTGGCTTAATCCATTTTAACGATGAAATCTTTTTCTTTACTATGCCCATCTTTGCCTCATTTTATTAGCATTCCTCTTCAAGCATATTTAAGAGACCAATTTTAAAGAGGACTTGTTGTTTGAAACCCGTTTAAAGTCAAATAGGTCTACAACCCGGTTTAGGCCTGATTAAGGCCCGTTTATGATAGCACGATTAAAGCCCGAGACCGACTGGCCCAATTATTTACCGTACCATGCCCGCGCTAGATAAGCCCGTTTAGCTAAACGAGCGTTCATGGTGTAGTCCTAGAAATTGGCTAAGCCTGACTAGGCCCGACCGAGACTGACCCGGCCTGACCGCTTGACACCCCTACAAAAAAGAATCATGCTAAAGTCAACCCGGTGAAGACCTTTGTTGAGGGAGGAAGCAAATCTTGTTCACGTGACAATACTCAATTTCATCAAATGATTGAGGCTTGTGACCTCATGGACCTGGGAACACATGGGCTAATCTTTACTTGGAGGAATATAGGTGGCAAGGCTCATCTAATATAAAGATCAAACTGGACAGAGCGCTCTCCGGTCAGTTATGGAGGGGTACCTATCCTGATGCTGCGTTTTTGTTATGGCTGCTCTAAATTCAGACCATACACCTTTGTTTATTGATTCTAAAGGTAGAAATTTTAAAGTCTAGGGTCCGTTCAGATTTTATGGAATGCGATTCCGTCACCCAGATTGTAAGCAAACGGTTATTTCAGCTTGGTCATCATAAATAATTTATGATGAGATTACAGTGCTCTACCAAAAGATGGAAAATTGGATAACAGTTTTCAAAAAATAGAACAAGGTTTTTGGTCATGTGCAAACTACTAGTAGGTCGTTGCAGGAGGAGCTTGAGCAGCTTCAAAACAGCCCAACTTCTGATGACAATTAGAAAAGGGAGGAAGCAATGCGGAAACAAAAATCCAGATTTTCTGGTTGCAAGAAGGGGATCAGAATTTAACATTTTTCCATATGTCAACCATCAATGGAGAGGTCATAATAGGATTCTTTGTCTGAAAAGAGCTGATGGATCTTAGACACAATTAGAGGATCAAGTTTATGAGGAAATGGAGAACTATTACAACCACATATTCATCTCTGGAGGTATCGGTTATGATTCTTCATACTTTATCCTTGACTCTATCCTGCCAAACATATCAGAAGAGATGAACGCTCGACTCTGTTATGGTTCTAAAAATCAAAACAGAACAGAACGGTCAGTATCGGCCAGATCGAAATGGTATGGCCTTGACCAACCGCTGATCCTGAACTTTCCGATCTCGTTCCACATGTATGCTATGAAGGTAAATATAATTTGATTTTTAATAAAAAAAAAAAAAAACTTTTTTTTGGGGGGAAATTTTCATAATGCTTGTTGTCAAAACTTTAAGATTTTTTCTCCTCTTGTTGTCTTCAACTGATTTCCCAGAATGGAAGAAGTTTTGAATTTACGATATAATCCCCATATCTCATTAATTCATAGGAATTACTGAGAACACACAGAGGGTTTTTCTGTTTTATCCATGAAACTGAATTCAAACTCTAATTAGCACACATGTTGTGGAAACTGTGAGATCTATGTTTATGTGCTTTCACATTATTGAAAAATGAATGCCATAGTAACATATGAGAGCTTGTAAGATGATTTTTTTTTTTGTTTGTTTAATATAACAATGATGTTATTCTATCTTGGTTTCCAATTTCTTTGAACAGGTTTTCACTTTCCCAATTTTTAGTGTGGATTTGAAATTTGTGACCAATAGATAAAACATATCTAATGCATTACACTTATAATGGGAGGTATGCAGAGCTATTAGTAGATCCAAATTTGTATTCACACTTGAAAATGGTGTCAGATATATACAATACTGTTATCAGAGAATATAGCCCTGAAGGCCATATTGTAAGCTTCAAGATGAAGTGTATATTGACCAATCTGGATGAAATGGAGGTGGTTATAGATCAATCTCTTATGACTATGTTTTCTTTACATATTGATGTGGATAGGATCAATATCTGTGTATATGATTTGCATGTAAGCAAGTATAGTACTTAAGACGATACCATTAATAGATACTATGGTTCAATAATAAAAAGAGAAAATATCTAAAAAAGAACCAATGTGACCCCAAGTGCAAATGATAAGACCAGTAGGCCTACGAAGCATACGGTTAGGAGGGGTGGTGCTATTGGTATGGTTTCTACATGTGCTACTGGTACTGGTCATGAAAATGTAATTATTGAGAATGTGAGTCATACTAGAGTTGATGCAAAAGCTATAGAAGTAGAAAATGTGTCAACCATCAGCATGTCCACTATCTCAACTGGTGGAAGTGATAGTACTTCTAGTGTTGCTAGGGCTAAGAGCAACACTACTGTTTTTGCCAGAAGTTAAGGGAAAGAAGTTAGTGAGCCAATGCAAGCTGATCATGTCATTTCTGATGATGAGGAAGACATTGATTATGAAGTTAAGGATGACAGTGATAGGGAATATGTAGAGTCAGAAGAGCCAGAAGATGAAGATAATTGTGATTCAGCTTATGGTGATGATGATGAGTATGAAATGATAACACATGATGTCGATGGTCAACCAGAGGATGGAAATGATAGAGAATACAATTTTGATGAGTATCATGAAGGGTATGACAGAGATTACGACAAGGATACAAATATAAGAGTTCAGTTTGCTCTACAGTGTATTTTTTTATGATGTGTACCACTTTAGAACTACACTTCAGACTTATGCTATACAAGAAGGAATTGATATTTTGAGAACAAAAAATGAGAAGACCAGGGTTACATATGTAATAGAGATGGTTGCAATTTGAGGGTACATGCCTCACGTATGATGGTTAAATCCACCTTCAAGATTAAGACATTAGATCCACCACACATATGTAGTGGTGGACCTACAAAAAAGAACAAAAATGTAACTTATAAGTGGATAGCAAGAAAACTTGCTTCAATGCTGAAGACAGAGCTAGATATGAGTGTGAAACACTAATAATATGGTTTTGAAACACACAATGTATGGTGTTGTGAGGGTAGCGGCCGAAAAAAGATGTTTTGGGGTCCTGGCCCTCTCTCCTCTCTTTTCTCTTCCTCAGGGAGGGGTGTGTCATGTTTGCTTACCTGCAGTCCCTGCACCACTGTATCGCCTCTTGGAGATATGTGGAGGCCTATTTCGTAGGATTGTAAAGGTCATCTTTGAGATGGGGATTTGATGATGGTCTAATCGGAGAATTGGGATCATACAAAAGGGTTTGGAGTCGCTACCTAGGATTATGGGCCTAGGACCCAGAGGTGGGCTCGATTCCTGGGAAAAGGGCCCTAAAGTTGGTCTAGTCCAGAGATTTAAAGTACGTGTCAGGTTGTAAAATTGGGAAGGTGTCACCCAATCTACTCGGTTTAACCAGTCTTCCTACTAGATGCTTAAGAACGAATGTTTTCCACACTTATTCTTATTTTGCATGGATAGCTAAGTTATCACATATATATACATTGGCTGAATTTAAATAATTATGTCCACTAAAATGAGGTTAATATAAAGTCTATATTATGCTAATTCAGGTAAAAAATTATACCTGAGCTTGACCACTGTTTCGGGTTAAGAGGGGTGGAACCCCAATTAGTGTCGACACGAACTGGCTTGCAGATTCTCCTGGCTCAGGGGAAGATGGTCTTGACCTCCAACTTCTTTTCTTGAGAGATTCTGACTATGTAATGTTTGGATAAATTTTCGACTAGAAATGGTTACTTTCGGATTTTGAGTGATGTGTCAATTTGGCAGAGTTTCCCTAGGGATGAACTAATTTGGGATTTTGACTGAGGTGGCACTCCGGTAAAGCTTCCACTAGGGATATGCTATGGGAAGGTTAGATTGAGGTGGCACTCTGACAGAGCTTCCGCTAGGGATAGGCTAAATCTAAGGATTGAGGAGCTTCGAAGGCCCGAAGAACACTTTGGATCTTATGAAGATCTCTCTGAAGACTTGAAGAACCTCAAAAGGGGGTGGGAGGCTAAGGAGAAACTTTTCCTACACAAAATATCACTCAAAAAAGGTAGATGATTGAAGAACTTCGAAGGCATGAAAAACACTTTTGATCTTATGAAGATCTCTCCGAAGACTTAAAGACCCTCAAGGGGGAAGAGGAGGAAGAGGTTAGAGCTTCTCTACAAGGGATGCTCCTAGGAGGCTTGAGTGTGAAAAACCAAAGGGAGGGGGGTATTTATAGGATTTTTGAACCAACGGGGAGGAAAGAGGAATTTCCTTGGCCAATGGGGTTAAAAAGTAATTTTTCTAATCCAATGGGGTGATAACATAAATATTTGGACCAATGGGGGGAAGGGTAAATTTCTTTGGCCAATGGGTGAAAAGTAATTTTTTTTGGCCAATGGGAGGTTGCGATGTAGGGTACGCTAGCAGGGTAGTGTAGAGTGCACAAGTGGGTGAAAAGAAAATTTCTTCACCAATTCGGTCATTGGAAAGAATATTTTGGTCATTGACGGTGGCACATAAGGCTAGGCAGGGGGTGCACGAGGTGGGCATGGGCGCACGGGGCAAGCAAGGGCGCATACGAGGCAGGCGAGGGAACATGGGGTAGGCAGGGCGTGCATGAGGCAGGCAGGGCATATGGGTTAGGTAGGGCGCACGCGAGGTAGGCAGGGTGTATGGGGCAGGCAGGGAGCATATGGGGCAGGCGGGGGCGCATGCGTAGGTGGGGGTGCACGTGGTAGGCAGGGGAGCACGGGGCAGGCGGGGGTACACGTGGCAAGCAAGGGCGTGAGGGGCAGGTAGGGGAGCATGGGGTAGGTGGGGTGCGTGCAAGGGAAGCCAGGGCAAGTGGGGCAGGCGGGGTGCATGTGAGGCAGGCTAGGTGTTTCAAGATGTAATTTTCCAAGAGCAGTTGCAGGAGATCCGATGGTCTGATTTTGACGTACCATATATTGTTTGAATCATGATTTTGCATACTATACATCCGTACGATCACCTAGGACCAAATTCCTTCGTATATGTAATGTCATAATTGGACCATTCTTTTCTCTTGTATGGGGTTTTTGAGATTTTAGGTGAGTATGGAATGTTTCTGGGTCAGATTATCTCAGTCAATTATCATCTCTGTTGATCAAAAGTGAGAAGTTGCATCCAAGATCAGTGATTCATCATAGCCAGAGGAGGATGACAAAATTGGGTGTCTACAGAATGCCCCTATTTGGCCGAGGCCTGTGCAAACAGCCGAAGGGAAAAAAAAAGAACGACCATATTTTGTCACCTGGAGTATGTACTGCCATCATCTTGCTCTTCAATGACGGAGTTGAAAATACAACATATAATATCTCTTAACTACTTTAAGATTTTGGACTTACCTAGGCTGCCAATTGTAGGAAAAAAATTCACTACTCTTCCAATCCTGCAAAGGATGTTAGTACTTGATCTTTGACTTTTCCTAGGATGGGGTTCCATATGCCATTAGAGGGAATTTTGGTCACCAGACTAGATCTTTCGAGGCAATCTGGGCTCTCCGGGACTGTCGATTACAAGAAAGAAATTTGCTACTCTTTTAATCTTGCAAAAGATAAAAATATTTGATTCTTGAATTTTCCTTGATCGGGCTTCCATGTGCCAGTCTAAGAAATATGGTCTCTAGACTGGGTCTTTCGAACCAATCTGGGCTATCCAGGACCGTCGATTACAAGAAAGAAAGTTGCTGCTCTTTCAATCTTACAAAAGAAAAAATATTTGATTCTTAAATTTTCCTTGGCCAGGTCTTCCATGTGCCAGTTTAGGGAATTGATCAATGAGATCGGGCCACTCGGAGCCGATTCAAAGAAGTTAGGCCACTTGGGGCTGGTTCCATGAGATTCTTTATTTTCTTGATTTTTGTCTTTTATCATTTGATTGGGATTCTTGAATTTGAACCCTTGGATTGGAATCTTGAATTTGGACCTTTGATTTGGATTTTTGCTTTTCACATGTATTTTCTTCGAATTTTACTTTCTTTTTTGAATTTGACTTTCACCTTTTACATGCATGTGATGTAATTTTTATCTACCACTTGAATTTGCTTTGTATTTCACCTTCTACTTAAATTTGATTTTCACCTTCCACTTTCATGTGATGTAATTTTAATCTACCACTTGAATTTGCTTTGTATTTCACCTTCCACTTGAATTTGATTTTCACCTTCCACTTTTATGTGATGTAATTTTTTTCTCCCATAAGAATTTACTTTGAATTTTGTATTTTGTGGCTTATCTTTGAGTTGCACCTTGGAATTGGAATCACTTTTTTTTTTTTTTTTTGAGAAAATGAATTTTTTAACCATAAAATGTCCCCTCCTTCCTGTTCATTTCCTCTTCCGATTTTCTGAGTTGGGAATGATTTGTGAGCGAGTGAGTGTATCTTTTTGAATCTTCTTGAGGATTCAAAGCATTTTTTCAGTTTTTTGGGTTTCTTCAAATTTTCTTTGAAGATCTTCTAGTTTTCCTTGAAGTTCTTCATCTTCCCCTTAAAGATCTTCATAGTTCTTGAGAAGGGGGCCATTTAGAGAATTTGAAATCTTTTCGAGCTTTTTTGCAAATTGTGAAACTTCTTGGGGTTCCTTATAATGTTAGAAAATATGGCCAAAAGAAGAAAGAGAAGGACTCGGGGAAGAATCCAGCTGGATGGCACAGAGAGTTGTGGTACTTCTTCCTAGGGGGATGATAGTCCTGCAGACTGGTACACTGGGCGAACGCTCCATAGAGCCCGAGACCACATATGTAACTCTGCATGGGTGAATCCTACATTTCACTTTATTTATTCATTATATATTTTTTTGTATATATTTTTTTATTATTATTCATTTTATATTTTTTATTATTATTCATTTTATATTTTTTTCTATCATTTTATTTAGAGATTCAACGAGGGGGTACCACCTACATTGGCTAGATAAGGTTATCCAAATTTGGTCCGGGACTGGTACTATGTGCTCCCTCACAAGGTTAAGGGACTAGTAGATTCAACTTATTTGAGCCAATTGGCCTCACTAGAGACCAAGAAGTTTAGCCCGACAATGGCGGGAGCTCTGATGGAGCGGTGGTGGCCAAGTACTCATTCCTTTCATCTCCCCACCGGCAAGAGTACCATCACACCCTTGTGCTTTTATGCTTTGACAAGCATACCATTTGTGGGGAGGCCTCTAACCCTTCCTAAGACTCTGACAGCACAGGAGTTTACAAACTTGATGGGCATTGACATCTAGGATGATCAGAAACATGTCAGTTTAGGCTAGATTAGTGCCTACTGGATGAGAATGGACCTGAGGGTGAACCTTGGTAACTTCACACAGGTAACCCGCTCCTTTCTTCTATTTACTGTGGTATAGTGTCTCTTTAGTGATCTTCGAGGTGGAGTGGATATTCACATGGCTACCCTCTTTCTGAATCTTTGGGAGGTAGACTATTGGGATTGGGGTGGGACCGCCTATACTTACCTGTTACGGACCCTTGACCTTCTATCATATGGAGACCGGGGCCTCAAGAGACTGGGCTACATTCATCAGGTGACTTTATACTTTTCCTTCTATTCTTTTTTATTTGATTGATTGCAACTCCTTATTTTGATCTTTCAATTCAGCCCTGGTGTTATGAACACCTAGAGATTATGACCCCTTTACTGAAAGATCCTCTAGGCTCACCCTTCCTTATAGCCACAAGATGGGAAATAGTCGGGTACTGAGGGGTTAGCACATCCTCTAGGGACCACTGCTCACTATCTCCTGAGTGGACTCATAGAGGTAAGTCATGTTTGGTATCAAATTTCCCTTTGCCTTGTGTTGTACTTACTTCTTCTTGACTTTGTAGGTTACTAGGAGACTATTTCAGCACCTTAGATTTTCTAACTCTTATGAAGTTGCTCGGGCCAGGTACTTAACAGAGAACTGTGTTCTATTTAGGGGTATCTAGGGCCAAGCTTGGTACTTGGGAGAGCGCATCACACCCCAGTGGTCTGATTCTGCCATGCGGTCCCCTCCCTGTCTTCCTTCATCTACTATGCATCACCCGAAACGTATCCCTGCAGATCAAGTTGAGTGATTGACTGAATGTGTATGGGATGACTCTTTTTTAGATCAGGGCAGGGATTATGGGACATTTCTTGAGGAAAAAACAGTCTATGCTCTTTTCTATCCTCAAGGGCCACTGGTATGTTTCTCCTCTTGAGCATCCTTTTCATATTTCAAATCCTTCTTTTTTTTTTATTTTCACCAAGCTGGGTCTTCTACTATTGTGAGTGGATCCCTCAGGATGTCTACTATTCCTTTTAGTGGTTTCTCGGGATGGTCTTATCCCAACACAACCCATCCTAGTATCCCTCAGCTCCTGGAGCGGAGACTGGATATCCTTTTCTTAGTCTGGTCCTTCTTCTTTATTACTCCTTTTCTTGATCAGTCCCTACATTTCCCAAGAAGGGGAGAACAACGTCTTATGGAGATAAGTTAGTTCTTACCAACAAGAGAATGCCTAACAGTAGATGCAGATTCAGGATATAACATAGAGATTGGTGAGCTCAGGATTAGCACCTGCTAGCTCTTCGACGTTCTGTGAGGATGACGCCAAGTATGGATCAGATGAGGATTTTGACTCCTACGGATTTGTTCCTACAGTCCCTCAAACACAAACATATGTATATCTTTCCTTTTTCTTTTTCCCTTCCCATGTTTGTTCATAATTTTTTTTTCTTTTTCCAAACTTGGCATTTTATAAATGGAAATCTATCTTTGGTACAAAGAAAATCTCCCTTTATTTATGGTTTTGAGTTTTTATGCATAATTAATTTCACAACTCAAGTCTTCAATGGAATAATCTTGAGATAACACAAAAATCTAAATATCTCCCATTTTACTACCAAGTAAACTACATGAAAATAACTTTCCTACCATAAACAAGATAGGTAGGTAACAATATAGGGAGATAGTTCTTGGGGTGGGTAGAAGTTCACCAACTCGTCTGGGTCTTCTGCTTTGAGTCCAAACTATCGGCTGATGTAAGTGGGCAAGTAAAAGGATGTGTGAGTCAATCCCATCAACCTGACATAGTTGCATCTAGGGGTCTTCATAAAAAAAACCTTTGTGGATTCCCTGGGTTTCTTCATGCAATATCTTATGCAATTCTTCCTTGTAGTACTCTTCCCAATCAATAATGAGCTTGAATTCTAGGACTTCCCTCTTATCTTGGTAGCAAATAACTCTAGGTTGGCATCCATTTAATGGCCTAGTCAGCTTTAGTTTTATAAGTAGCCAAAGTTGGAAAATAATAGGACTTCCATGATAATGGTCAAGTCCAAACCTATGACTATGGCTCATGTCATCAAATCCTTTAAGTGTCTCTACAAAGACTCTAGGAATGATATCTCCTCCTTTCTTCAATTGCTTTACCACTTCTATTAGAATAAGTTGTGCACCACGTCCAGGAGTTCGGAGAGCACAACAAGCTATCATGGACAAAAAGTAAGCATCCTGTGATCTTTGCTAATGGATTGCCCCCAGTGATAGGTACCGAATGAAGATCCAGGCCACCTTCAGAATGTCAATCTTCCCATATTTAATGAACTTCTTCACTTCCTCCTTCTCCCATCTGAAAAAGTTCTGAATCTCCTTTGAGTAGTCTTTCTTCAAAGATGGTTGAATCAACTTGCCCTTAGGTGGAGATAGCATATAAATTCCGAACTCTTTGAGAGTTGGACAGACTTCAACCAACCCAAACCAAAATACATGAAGATTGGCATCCCAATTATGAGGGACCTGTCAGAGTAAATTTTGATGTAGCTCTATGCACCCGATCCGGCTAAGTATTGATATACTTGTAGATTCTAACAGTCCTAGTGTCACTATGTTTATGTCCATGGTCCATTTCCTCAATGTCTCATCCAAAGAGTCCATGACTTTTCCTAAAACCATCATAGCAAAGAAGAGTTGTGATGATTTGCCAAAGTATCACTCATTAGTTGTTGACACAACCAAACCAAACCTTTACCTCTGTAGCATCAAACTCATTTTTGTTTTTTTTTTTTGTTTTTACTAATCAAGGATGGGGAATGAATTAGCCTTGATACACTGGTGCTGGGTGCTGACTTTTGGAGGGTGGAATTCTGGATAAGAATTTAGAGGACCATAGGTGAATGACAGATACCTAATGGTCTTGTATGCCAAATGGCGATTCTTAGGGAAGACAAGCTATGATGATCTTTTTAGATACGTTGATTATTAATCTAGGAACCAATTTATTGCCTTGAGATTATTAAGACCGCACTTGCACATGTAAAGTTGTCTACATTTTCCTTGAGAGGAATCAGGTTTGGTGTAGTTCGGGCCATTTTCCCTATCAGACATAATATTTCATGAGTTGATCCATGTTGACCAATTCGGGTATTTCTTCGCCATTGTGGTCTATGAGTTTTATAGCCTTGCCTAATAGAATCTCTTTGACAGTGAATGGGCCAATCTAGTTGGGCCTAAATTTCCCTCTTGGGGTCATGAATTGGGGCTCTTTGTTCTCAAAAAATAAGTTCACCCTCTTCTATGTTACATGGCTTCACATTCTTGTTGAAGGCCCTTGCCATTCTAAATTGATATTTCTTTAGGTTATCCATAGCCCTCATACACCTTTAGTCAAGAAAGTTGAGCTTGTCGTGTCTGGTCTTCACCCATTCTCCTTCAGGTAACTGACTATCCAGAAGCATCCTTAGGGATGGTACTAGGATTTCCACAGGTAGAACAACCTCAACCTCTTATACCAAAGAAAAATGAATTTCCCCTGTCGAGGATCGTACAGAAGTCTGATATGCCCATAAAGCAAGTCGTAACTTATCCGCTCAATCCTTGTGTGTTTCGGCCATTTTTTATAGGATCACCTTGATGTTCTTGTTAGCTACTTCTACTTTTCCATTAGTCTGTGATCTATAAGTGGTAGAGCGGTGTCTTCTGATATCAAACTTTGTGCAAGTTTTATCATTTTTACCCCAGAAATGGGATCCCTAATCTGATATCAGCTCTTGAGGCACTCCATATCGGCAAATGATGTTTTCTTGGATGAATTTTTCCACCTAGTAGATTTGAGGACTGCATATGATTGAGCTTATACCCACTTGGTGAAATAATCAATTGCTACCAAGATGAATTCGTGACCATTGGATACTTTAGGGTTGACCTTCCCAATGATGTTAATGACCCAACTAGTGAACGGCCAAGGAGAATTGAGTGAGTGCAATTACGTTGGTGAGATGTGTATGATATTGGAAAATATCTGACATGTCACACCCTGTTCACATTGAACCGGGCCAGTGACCGGGTTAACACCGGTTAACCCAAACCTGCCAAGATCATCTGATACTGTATTCCACCACAGCAAACACACAACTAATAAAACCTTATCAGATCAGCGGAAGACCAGGTTTACCTGTGAATATTCCCATAATACTTGATACCCGAATTGTGATACAATAGTTATATAAATGTGGGCCCGAAGGTATGATATTTACACAATAAAAGTACAATTCACATATCAAGTACATAAGGGAAACCATTAAAAATCAGAGTACACAGCTCGGCTCGGTATCAAAGGCTAGAGCTCAGCTCGGCATCAAGGGTTGAGCCCAGCTCGACATCACATGGTAGAGCTCAGCTCGGCCTCAAAAGTGGAGCTCAGCTCGGCATCAGAACTGCGGTCCCGTAGCATAACTCTCTCACGAGCAGTCAGTGTCGTGCTCTAACTCCTCAGGGGCCCACCAGTCCTCTTCTGAGAACTCAACTGTGGGACCCACCCCATGCTACTCAGATGTATGACATGTAAAATCATCTAAAAAGGGGTGCACACGTGGGATGAGCTCACTAGCTCAGTAAGTGGAAAGATGGACCACACAGCAGTCCACATAGCAAAACATATCATATGCACTACATGCTATGAAATACATTTTAAATCACATCCACCTAAGCAACATTACTAAGTCTTTGGTTTAGTGCTACTACAGCCACAGTGCGTATGCTCTGGGTACGAGCAGCGAACTCCATCCCACGATACGCCTATAAGGCTGTCGGAGAAGGTCCGCCGTGAGTACTCGAAAAAATAAAAACATGCCTTCCACCGGCTCTCAACAGAAAAGTAAATGACTGAAATTAAAGGTGCTAACTCCAGTAATTTAAAAGCAGTATGATTGGCCCTCTTGAATATACCATTGGGGTTGCCGACTGTCCTAATGACCCACCGGGCGTTATGTCTAACCGCCACAGTGACCCGACAACCCCGACCACTGCTTCCCCCCAAATGGTAACCCAACACCTTAACCCCTGTTGGGAAGGGTCATAGTATGGGATGGTGAAAATCCTAAACCGCATGCTCCTATATGACAATAGTATGATTGCATAGTACCACCGCATCCCATACGACGGGCCACCAATGCACTCGTTTCCAAGCCGACTACGGCGTCTAGTCTATTAATGCATCATGCACAATGATGTCAACTTTCAATCACATAAGCATCTCATCACTTGGCATTTAGAAAGTAAACATAACACACATGCATAACAATATAAGGATGATTAATCTACATAGCATTTTCATGATGGCATGACTAGACTAGATACAATTAAATGAATTCCAAACAATGCCTTGAAACAAGGCCAAACATCCTCTCCCCACTTACCTGTAGTGTACAAGGATTCCCATTCGGTACGGGTGAGATCCGGTGCGAGAAGTGTAAGATTTGGTGAACCTAACATGAGTGAGCGGGGTTAGTATTTCACCATTTTAGGATCAAAATTAATGATCCGATGACATGATCATGTTTAGAATCCTAAAAGAAGGTCACACGTCCGATTCGGGCCCAATCGGATGGAAAAATCACATTCAGAGCCTCTCAGGTGGGTCAGACAGCCCACCTGTCTGGCCCACCGGTCTGGATCGGCGGGCAGGTTGGCCCATCGGTCTGGCCCGCCGATTGGGGCAGGGGGCCTGCTAAGACCGGCAGGCAGGGTGGCCCGTTGGTTAGCCCACCGGTCTGGCCCGCCGGTTGTGCCCGAAGGCCCTGCCCTCTCAGGCGGGTGCCCACAGGCGGGCCAGATGGCCCACTGGTCTTTTCCACCGGTCTTGGCGGGAAAACTGTTGTTTCTTCCCAACTTCCTCCATTCTTTGGGGATTCAAATGGGGCTTTTTCAAACCCATTCTTCACACTTTCAATGTCTTATAGGATGGTTCTAACCTAGATCTAGGTTAGATTCAAGTGATGGGAAGCCATCTTACCTTCTTTGCTCAAGAACACCTTCAAACCCCCAAAATCACTTCAAATCCACAATGCTTCTCCAACCTTGTCAATACCTCTTCAAATCTTTCAAGATCAACACATAAATCATCTATTAAACCTTAGATTCATCATTTCAAAGGGGATTTACAAGATCTCAAGAAACCCTACTCGTATCAAGGGTTTTTACTTGGGTATGGTGAATGTTTAAGGAACCCAACTTTGCTTACCTCTAAATGTAGATCTATTGTTGAAGATCACTCTTCCGGCGCCGGAATGGGGAGATCAAGCTTCGGCGCCGCTGAAATCCTTCTCTTCTTCCTCTTCCTTCTCTTCCCTTCTTCTTCCCTTTCTTTTCTCTCTCCTCTTTACTATCCTCACCAACGTACGAGTGTCATAAATGAAAAGAAAAGAAAATCATAAATGCTTTATATATACTTGTTAAATAACTAAATAGTTCACATGGATGGGTCACTCAGGTGGGTGGGTGCGCCCACCTGTCCGCCCACCTGTCCGCCCACCTGAGGGCCAAAACTTGGGATTTTGACAGCGTTCGGGCCTCGGCACAAACCCCACCCTTGGCATACGATGTAATATATGTATGGACCTTAGTATACGGCTACATACCTACTTTTATCCGTACATGGCCTTATGATAGGTGCATGTACACGGCTTGGGTATTCCCGTCTCTTCTGGCACTGGCTCGGACTTGTCAGGCCAGCCGGTGTTTAAGGTCACCCTTGCCATCATAGTCCATAAGGAGCCCGCTCTAACTCTCTCCGGTTTGGGTCCTGCATAGTTATACCGGGTCAACCGTGTAATCAGATCGGGTTTAAGAAGTAGGGTATTACATTTACCCCCCCTTCTGAAAAATTTCATCCTCAAAATTGCGTACCTGGTTGATCAAAAAGATGAGGGTACTTGGCTTGCATTTCATCCTCTTTCTCCCAAGACGCTTCTTCAAGTGAATGATTAGCCCATCGCACCTTTACATAGGATATGGAGCGATTGCGAAGGATTTTCACCTTTCGGTCCAAAATTTCAGCTGGCTGCTCTGTATAGGTCATGTCAGCTTCAAGGTATTCTGGCTCCACGGGTAATACATGAGAGGGATCATGAATGTATCGCTTCAGTATGGATACATGGAATACATTATGAACATTCCCAAGCGAAGGTGGTAGAGCAAGCATGTAGGCTACTGAGCCAACCCGGGCTAAGATCTCAAATGGTCCCATGTATCTTGGGCTCAACTTCCCCTTTCTGTGAAACCTTTGTAACCCTTTGGTAGGAGAGATCTTGAGAAATACCTTTCCTCCTGGCTGAAATTCAATATCTTTTTTGCGGTTGTCCGCATAGCTCTTTTGACGGGACTGAGCTACCTTAATCCGTTCTCGAATAACGTCTACTTTGTCACAATTCATCTGTATCATCTCAGGTCCTAACATTCGACGTTCGCCTACCTCATCCCAATACAAAGGAGTTCTACACTTCCTGCCATATAATGCCTCATACGGAGCCATCCCAATTGTAGCTTGGTAGCTGTTGTTATAGGTAAACTCCATAAGAGGTATATATTCTTCCCAACTGCCACTCATCTCCATTGTACATGCCCTGAGCATGTCCTCTAATATCTGTATGGTTCGCTCCGACTGACCATTCGTCTGTGGGTGGAAGGCAGTGCTTAAATTTAATTGCGATCCCAAGGCATGTTGTAAGCTTTTCCAAAATCTGAAAGTGAACCTTGGGTCCCTATCTGATACAATGCTTACTGGCACTCCATGTAATCATACTATATTGTCCATGTAAAGCTGTGCTAATTTGGTATGGAGAACTTGGTCTTGATGGGAATAAAATGAGCAGTCTTGGTAAGCCGATCAACGATCACCCATATCGCGTCCATTCCCTTAGGTGTACATGGTAGTCCGGTGATGAAGTCCATTGTAATCCTCTCCCACTTCCATTTTGGTACTGGGAGTGGCTGAAGAGTACCATAAGGTCAATGCCTCGTAGCTTTCACTTTTTGGCATGTGAGACAAGTCGCCACATACAGAGCTATTGTGACTTTCATGCTTGGCCACCAGTAATTTTGTTTGAGGTCTTTGTACATCTTTGTACTCCCTGTGTGGAGTGAGTACTTGGAGCTATGTGCTTCTCACACTATCTTGTCCTGTATATCCAAATCATCGGGTACACATAATCTGCCTCGAAACATCAATGCCCCATCACTGGCTAAAACAAAATCTGGGTCGTTCATTGTTTGATCTTGAACCTTAACTCTGATCCGCTGCAATTCAGGATCCAAAGGTTGTTTCATTATTACCTCTTGCCTAATAGCCGGATGCACCTGTAGAGCCATCAAGGATACAGTCAACCATTTAAGCTTTTCTGGTTGACGTTCCAATTCTAAGGTTGCTCCTTCATACAAGAGGGCTTCATCCATTAGCATCGCCTCTTGCATGAGTGGTGGGCTGACTGCTAAGCATGAGAGTGACACAGTCTGTGCCTTCCGACTCAATGCATCTGCCACTACATTTGCCTTGCCGGGATGATACTGAATGTCGCAGTCATAACCCTTCATGAGCTCAAGCCATCTCCTCTGTCTCATGTTCAGATCCTTCTGGGTGAAGAAGTACTTCAGGCTTTTGTGATCACTGTATATCTCACACTTCTCCCCATACAAATAATGTTGCCAAATCTTAAGGGCAAAAGTGACTGCGGCTAGTTCTAAGTCATGAGTGGGGTAGTTCTTCTCATACTCCTTTAGTTGTCGGGATGCACACGCTATTACTTTACCGCGTTGCATGAGAACGCAACCCAATCCAACTTTGGAAGCATCAGTGTAGACTGCCATTCCACCTGTGCCTTCAGGGATGGTCAACATAGGGGCCGACACCAACCTCTTCTTCAATTCCTGGAAACTCTTCTCACATTCCTTTGCCCAGTCAAATTTCACACCCTTTTTGGTTAATTTAGTCATTGGTGCTGAGATTCGGGCGAAATTCTCAATGAAACGCCAGTAGTATCCAGCCAAACCCAAGAAGCTTCTAATTTCAGTGACATTCTTGGGGCTTTCCCATTCTACTACTGCTTTCACCTTATCGGGATCTACTTCGATTCGGGCCTTAGACACTACGTGCCCTAGGAATCCAACTTATTCAAGCCAGAATTCACACTTGCTATACTTGGCAAACAACTGTTGTTCTCTCAACCTCTGTAACACCATTCTCAAGTGTTGAGTGTGCTCCTCTTCTATCTTGGAGTAGATCAAGATGTCATCAATAAAAATAATTACCCACTTATCGAGTACGTCATGAAATACTCGATTCATTAAATCTATGAATGCTGCCAGTGCATTGGTTAACCCAAAAGATAACACTAGGAACTCATAGTGACCATACCGAGTCCTAAATGCTATCTTTGGTATGTTGCACTCTTTATCTTGAGCTGATAATAGCCTGATCGAAGGTCTATCTTTGAAAATACCCTGGCACCTTGCAACTGATCAAATAAATCATCAATGCGTGGCAATAGATACCGGTTCTTAATGGTTAGCTTATTTAATTCCTAGTAATCGATGCACATACGCAAGCTGCCATCATTCTTCTTGACAAACAATATCGAGGCACCCCAATGTGAAACACTTGGGCGAATAAACCCCTTTTCCAATAGTTCCTGCAACTGCATCTGCAACTCCTTCAATTCAGCTGGTGCCATCCTGTATGGAGCCTTAGATACTAGAGCTGCTCCAGGAGTCAAATCTATGGCAAACTCCAACTCTCTATCAGGTGGTAAATGCATCAGATCATCTGGGAAGACGTCGGGAAACTCTTTAACCACCTTTACCTCTTCCAGAGGTGTAATCCTAGCATCAACATCAAGTACCGATGCTAAGTAGCCTTGACAACCGTCTTCCAACAACTTTACCGCTTGAAGAGCGGAGACAAGGACCTTCCTCACTCGTTTCATTTTATCTGCTTGGTATACCAGTTCTTTCCCTTCGTCATCTGTCACCCTAATCAGCTTTTCAGCACACATCACATTAGCTCGATGAGCCGACAACCAATCCATACCCAGTATAACATCAAAATTTTGCATATTGAACTTAATGAGTTGTGCATCAAAGTTCTTCCCACGAATTTCCACTGGGCACGGCCCATACACCTCCTTCAACTATGTAACTTTACCCGTAGGTATACTAACAATCATTCCGTGATCTAGGATCCTGGGTGGCATCCCAAGTTTCTCTGCAAATCTCTTAGATGCGAATGAATGTGTAGCTCCTGAATCGAATAAAACATAGGCTGGTATGCCTGATATGGGTAGGATACCTAGTGTAACAATGCATATAATTTCAGCAGGTCATTAATATTTAACATAAGGAAATTCTTAATTTAAAATGTACCTACTACTACTTTTGTACTGGCCTCAGCTTCCTTGGCTGATAGAGCATACATCCTTCCCTGCAGTTGATTCCCCCGAGCTAAGGGAGGTCGGTACTCCGAGGGCTGACTGGAGGGCAAGGCTGGTCTGACCCGATAGTCTTTTGCATAATGCCCATATGAATGGCAGTTGAAGCAATGAATCTGAGATGTCGGAACTGGGGCGGGGCCCCTCTGCACTTGACCCATTGCAGATGGAGGTCGGGGTGGCCTTGGAGCTACAGGTGCCGCACTAGTGTTCGGGGGAAAAGATGTGGAGCCCGAACCACCAACTGGTCTAGGAGGGTAGCCAGCTGGCCTATAGGGCTGCCTATACATAGGCCCAGAACTATATGATCCGCGGTATGCCTTGGAGGAGTTCCCCATATCCGGAAATGGGTTCGTTCTCTTCCACAGTCCAGGGGTGAGGGACTGTTCTCCCTTTTGCTTATCCTCCATGGTCTTGGCCTTCTGCACAATCTGGCCATAGTCAGTCAAATCCAAGACCTCAAGTACAGACCCAATGGATGCTTTTAGGCCTTTTAGGAATCTCGCAGCCTTCTCTTCAGCTGTCCTCATATGCCTTGGGGCAAAATGGAACAAGCTCTCAAATTGTTGTTGGTACTCAAGGACAGTCTTACCTCCTTGAGTTAAAGCCATAAACTCAGTCTCCTTGCGGTCTCTGAAGCTGCGCAGGTAATGATTGTCCAAGAACAACTCCTTGAACTGTTCCCAGGTGGGTTCTGGATGGGCAGCCAACAATATGGGCTTAGAAGCTTGCCACCAGGAGTTGGCCTCCTTCTTGAGTTGTAACCCCGCACAAATGAGTTTCTGTGCATCCCTGCACTCAATCACCTCAAATATTTTCTCCAGTTCTTGAATCCACTGGTCTGGTTCCAAAGGATCACTCCCCACCTTAGAGAATACAGGTGGTAAGTTCCTCTTGAATGACTCCACTACCTTTGATGTATTATTCGTCGGTGGGAAGTTAGGAGCATAAGCCGGATAGTAAGAGTATGGAGGAGGCACCCCATACTGAGGAACACTAAATGGTGGAATTGGAGGTGTACCTCCCACTTGTGGTCCCGTTCCCGACCCTACAGGCAGGTCCTGTGGAGTAAGTATCCAGGGAGGATGACCCGATTGAGAAAGGTCCAATTGTTGCTGAATAGCAGTCATAAATGCTTGTTGTTGCTGAAGCATTTGTTACTGAAAATCCTATTGTGACTGCTGAATTATGGTAGCAACATATCCCGGAGTAATAACCGGTGGAGGGTCCGGGAGTGTAGTCATAGGTGGGTCCCCATGTGCCCCACCCTGACCAAGGGTCCCTGAAGGTGGTGGAGGTGAGGATTGCCCCACAGAGCGGGACCCCCTGGGATTCAGTGGTCGACCAATCTTACGAGGACCACGAGTGGTACCTCGGGCATTGCTACCGGATCTAGTACGTACCATCGCATCCCTGTACCTGGAACATATCACACACCATATTGGTTAAACACCATAGAATTGATTTCAGCACACAATTATATGCCATCACATAGGGTATTGTAGTGTATGATAGTCTGCAATTACCCGCAACTTAATTCCGAGATACAGGGCCAATGCCCCAACAGGTATGTCAATGGTCCCACTTGACCATAACACATTAACATAGGAATAATAATAATAATAACAATAATCAATATAAACATATTAGTAATATAAAAAAAATTCAATTTTTTTTTCCCAAGTTTCCACAACCGGTGGGCTGCACAGGCGGCAGGGGCCCATCGGTCCTGGCCGAGTGAAAAACACGAACAGGGACATAAGTGCCTTGTTCTGTCTTATCTCCCTCACTTCCTCTTTCTCTCTCTCCCTCTCTTCCTCGGGCGATTTTTGGAGATCATTTCAACGCTTCCACTCGTGACTCCACTCATCAACTCGGTGCTTTTTGAGAAGATTCACATCTCCCACTTCCAAGTAAATTCTCCTTCTCTTTTCTCATAATTTCCTCTTGGGGGGTAAAAATGCATGTGTAGACTTTAATCTAGGCTTTCTTTCCATATTCCTTTCCATAGAATAGTGTTGCCATGTGATTGTGATGTTTCTCTTGTGGTCATTTCTAGTTTATTAGGATTTATCTCCTCATTTTGAGAAAAACCCCAAATCATGCCCTAGTTTTCCCAATTTGGGGATTTCTTCAATTCTCGCTCCTTTTCTCCAATTAATGATTCCTTTGTGATGCATTACACTTGATTTGTGCTTAACATGCTATAGATTTCATGAAATGTCCCTTATGTTTGGAATCCCTATGTCTTCCCATGAAAACCCCTCTTTTGTATTGGGTTTCCTTGATTTTTCCTGTACATACTTGGTATTGTGGACCTCCATAGTCTATTAGAGTATGTTTTTGCATATTCATGATCTCGCTACCATGGCATTTCCATCTTAGACCTATAGTTTCAAGTTTTACTCCATTGTGAATGAATTTGCGCATTGAAATTGAATCCTCTCATGTTACATATGCTCCTTTCTATCATTTTGTTGTTTTATCTTGACTCCGCTTTGTCACTTACCGTGCATCTTGTCCATAGGCTCCCTATCATTCCTAGCTTGTCGCCTTTTCTATTTTGCAAGAAATTTGAGTTTTGGGGCTCCCCTTTACTGCTTTCATTTTCCTTTCCTTACTCACCCTGCTTTCCTCTTTTTTTGCCAGGATGTCATCTCGCACCGGCAAGGGACCCTCATCTTCTGGCTCGCGACGTAAGACTACCGCTTCTAAGCGGAAGAGTGCGGGAACCAGCTCTCCAGCCCCCCGTACAGGGAGACCCAGACCTGCCCGGTCTGACCCTTCGGACTATGATGAGGAGCTCTTTCATAGTGCAGAGGCAGCAGCCAACTGACCGGCTTTCCTGAAGAGGTCGGTGATGATGGAGAAGACCGTGGTAGTCGACAACTTTCACAAGGCTCGGCTTCAGGAGAGGTTCTCAGCACTGGGCTGGGAGTCTATCCTCCACGTAGACCGTCCATTCTACGAGCAGCTAGTTCGCCGTTTCTACTGCAACTTGGAGGTTTCTTATCCGTACGGGGAGTACAACATAGTCAGCTTGGTGAAGGGGGTAGACATCCAGCTGACCGTGGATACCTTGGCCAGCATCTTGTGCATATCAGCAGCCGGCCACCGTTACTACAGTCCTCCCAGGAGTAAGCCCCTGGGACCATTCATGAGTTTGGAGACGCCAGACTATATCTACGAGACCATCTGCGACAGTAGTGCCCGTCCGAAGTCTGAGACATCCTTCTACCCCGAGGTTCGCTTGTTTGCCCATTTGGTCCAGTTCAACCTGCTCCCCAGAGGAGGTCATCGGAACCAGGTGAGTTTCATGGCGGCCTTCATCACTTTCTGCATATACATGGCCGTAGAGGGAGGTGTCGAGCACTTGTGCCTGCCCTACATCATTCTCAAGACGATAGAGCACCATACTTCCCACCCTGAGGATGGAGGATTCCCCTATGGCAGGATCCTCACTAGGATCTTCGAGTTCTTCGGGGTGGACCTGAGCGGCAAGGAGGGGAAGACTCCGGCGGATAGGTTCGACAGGGGTAACCTCTTAAGGATGGGTCTCCACACCCTTATGGATACGCCTCCGAGAACAAGAGCTCAGAGAGGTAGGGATAGGAGGGCTGCCCCTATGGAGGATGTCCTCATGGAGGAGGAGTCCAACGAGGAGGATGAGGACTATGTTCCTCAGGATGAGGAGGATGATCTGGTGGGTGATGACATCCCTGAGGAGGTGCCTTAGGAGTCGAGAGGTCCCAATCCTGGTTCCTCCAGAGCTGCAGCTACACAGCATAGAGCCCCACCACCTGAGAGTGGTGCATATGATTTTGAGGGCATGATGTCCACCAAGCGGGCCCTGCAGGATGGCCAAGTTCAGCTATTGAGAAGGCTGGACGAGAGTGCTTCCAGGGAGGAACGCATCCTAGAGAGGCAGGCTACTTTAGAGAACTCCTTTCTCCAACTGGGCCAGGACTTGAGCACCACGGCCAACGCCATGTCAGCAGATTTTGGTCGACTACGGAGGGCGGTACAGCTGGTGAACGTGAGGTTTGACTACTATGACCATCGCCTCGACGTCAACTCTAGACCTCCGACGAACGTAGTGATCATAGATGACGACGATGATGATCAGTGAGGGCTTAGCTCTCCCACACCAGCTTCTTATCTGTTTTCTTTTTATCAGACTTTGTTGTATATTTCATTTCTTTTCTCATTCCTTGTATTTGTACTGTAACTGGACTCATTTGTGGGATAATGTATTTGGATAGCGATTTTTGTGGTGAATTCATATGTTGAATACTTGTGTAGTTTAGTTGTGGGGTCTATTGTTACTTTTGATCATTGTCATATATGAATATATTGTTTATCAGGTGATTGTGTAAAAAAATTTTGAAAATCCCATTTTACGCCGTTATGCTACTGAAATTTCGTCAAACTAGTACTCGATAGGTTATAACATCGACTTATTTACCTTTTATCTACTCTCATGTATGCAATGAATGCAACATCTAAATGCAACCTTTTTTAATACTTCTTTCTTTGGCTTTTACTCTTTAAAGCTTTTACATTAACCCAACCCCATTTCCCTTTTATAGATACTACGGGATTCTAATGGTATGCTGTGAGTGGAGCAGAGCATCACGCTCTGATACCACCGTTTGTCACACCCCGTTCACACCAAACCGGGCCAGTGACCGGGTTAACACCGATTAACCCAAACCTGCCAGGATCATCTGATACTGTATTCCACCACAGCATACATACAACTAATAAAAACTTATCAGATCACCGGAAGACTAGGTTTACCTATGAATATTCCCATAATACTTGATACCCGAATTGTGATACAATAGTTATATACATGTGGGCCCGAAGGCATGATATATACACAATAAAAGTACAATTCACATATCAAGTACATAGAGGAAACCATCAAAATAATCAGAGTACACACCTTGGCTCGGTATCAAAGGCTAGAGCTCAGCTCGGCATCAAGGGTTGAGCCCAACTCGGCATCAAGGGTTGAGCCCAGCTCGGCATCACATGGTAGAGCTCAACTCAGCCTCAAAAGTGGAGCTCAGCTCGGCATCAGAACTGCGGTCCCGCAGCACAACTCTCGCACGAGCAATCAGTGTCGTGCTCTAACTCCTCAGGGGCCCACCAGTCCTCTTCGGGGAACTCGACTGTGGGACCCACCCCGTGCTCA
>NC_056570.1:15894538-15925070 GCF_013358625.1 Macadamia integrifolia
CACCGGCTCTCAACATAAAGTAAATGACTAAAAATTAAAGGTGCTGACTCCAGCAATTTAAAAGTAGTACGATTGGCCCTCTTGAATATACCACCGGGGTTGCCGACTGTCCTAATGACCAGTCGGGCGTAATGTCTAACCGCCACAGTGACCCGACAACCGCGACCACTGCTTCCCCCAAATGGTAACCCAACACCTTAACCCCTATTAGGAAGGGTCGTAGCACAGGATGGTGAAAATCCTAAACCGCATGCTCCTATATGACAATAGTACGATTACATAGTACCACCGCGTCCCATACCACGGGCCACCAATGCACTCGTTTTCAAGCCGACTACGGCATCTAGTCTATTAATGCATCATGCACAATGATGTCAACGTTCAATCACATAAGCATCTCATCACTTGGCATTTAGAAAGTAAACATAGCACACATGCATAACAATGTGAGGATGACTAATCTACATAGCATATTCATGATGGCATAACTAGACTAGATACAATTAAATGAATGCCAAACAATTCCTTGAAACAAATCCAAAAGTCCTCTCCCCATTTACCTGTAGTGTACAAGGATTCCCGTTCGGTACGGGTGAGATCCGGTGCGAGAAGCATAGGATTTGGTGAACCTAACATGAGTGAGCGGGGTTAGTATTTCACCATCTTAGGATCAAAATTAACGAGATCTGATGACAAAATCATGTTTAAAACGTTAAAAGAAGGTCGCACGTCCAATTTGGGTCCAATCGGACGTAAAAATCACATTCGGAGCCTCTCAGGCGGGTCAGACAGCCCACCTGTCTGGCCCACCGGTCTGGACCGACGGGCAGGTTGGCCCACTGGTTGGCCTATCGGTCTGGCCCACCGGTTAGGCTAGGGGGGCTACTAAGACCGGCGGGCAGGGTGGCCCGCCGGTTAGCCCGCCGGTCTGGCCCGCCGGTTGTGCCCGAGGGCCCTGCCCTCTCAAGCTGGTCTTGGCGGGAAAATTTCTGTTTCTTCCCAACTTCCTCCATTCTTTGGGGGTTCAAATGGGGCTTTTCCCAACCCATTCTTCACACTTTCAATGTCTTATAGGATGATTCTAACCTAGATCTAGGTTAGATTCAAGTGATGGGAATCCATCTTACCTTCTTTGCTCAAGAACACCTTCAAACCCTCAAAATCACATCAAATCCACAATGCTTCTCCAACCTTGTCAATACCTCTTCAAATCCTTCAAGATCAACACATAAATCATCTATTAAACCTTAAATTCATCATTTCAAAGGGGATTTACAAGATCTCAAGAAACCCTACTCGACTCAAGGGTTTTTCTTGGGTATGGTGAATGTTTAAGGAACCCAACTTTGCTTACCTCTAAATGTGGATCTAGTGTTGAAGATCACTCTTCCAACGCCGGAATGGGAAGATCAAGCTTCGGCGCCGCTGAAATCCTTCTCTTCTTCCTCTTCCTTGTCCTTCTCTTCCCTTCTTCTTCCCTTTCTTTTCTCTCTCCTCTTTACTATCCTCACCAACGTACGAGTGTCATAAATGAAAAGAAAAGAAAATCATAAATGCTATATATATACTTCTTAATTAACTAAATAGTTCACATGGATGGGTCACTCAGGTGGGTGGGTGCGCCCACCTGTCCGCCCACCTGTCCGCCCACCTGAGGGCCAAAACTTGGGATTTTGACAGAGTTCGGGCCTCGGCGCGAACCCCACCCCTGGCATACGATGTGATATACGTATAGACCTTAAAGTATGGCTACATACCTGCTTTATCTGTACATAGCCTTATGATAGGAGCATGTACATGGCTTGGTTGTTCCCGTCTCTTCTGGCACTGGCTCGGACTTGTCGGGCCAGCCTGTGTTTAAGGTCACCCTTGCCATCGTAGTCCATAAGGAGCCCACTCTAACTCTCTCCGGTTCGGGTCCTGCATAGTTAAACCGGGTCAACCGTGTAATCAGACCGGGTTTAAGAAGTAGGGTATTACAGTATATATGTCTTTCATAATGATACGTGTAGTATGAAATTCGGTACTAGAATTTCCATCGGCCACACCGTATCCATATCCAAGCCTAGCTGGCATACAAACAGTTAGTATGGGATACACGGTATCAGTATTACCATTGGCCACCCCACTACGTATATCCAATCCTAACTCTAATTTACCCCTAATGCATTATGTAATCAATAATGTGATGATCACGGTATTGAAATTCCCCTTGGCCACACTGGATCCCACCCATTCACAAGCAATCACGTTATCAACATTTCATTAATATAAATAGTTGAAACAATTTATATAGAGCATATATGTTATTATAATATAAAGACACATAATTGGAATGGCATGCATACAATTCTAATATTCTCCAAATTAATGTTAGACCACCACCCACCTAGTTGATTGACTTGGTGAGAAAGTCCCCAAGTAAGAATGCCTGAATTAACCCTGCTAGGCTTCTCTGGAAATGATTATCTCTGGCTTAGTTACAAGGGTATTCAAGTGTTAAAATGTGTATTAAAGGTCCTTAAGAAGGTCCCCAAAAGAATCCCAAAATTGGACTTGAGAATAGTTCAACATGAGTACTAGTAGGTCAGGTCACCCTGTAGGTCTCACAGTAGGTGGACCAATGGCTTTAGAAATCTGTTGAATGCCCACCAATAGGTCAATTATCTACCGATTCGATCGACAGGTGGCAGTCTAAAGACTACATTTTGTGTTCAAATCCCAACAACCTAACTACCTTAGGCATTTTTTTGTCTATAGAGATTATAAAGCATCAGTCCACCTTTCATTTGACCCTAACGGATCGCATTTCCTATGGTAGAACTAGGAGATCCGACTGAATCTCCGTTGAAACCCTAGAAATGTGGATTTTTCACCCAAACCACCTATCCTAAGTTGGTTAAACTCGAACCTTAGGTTGGCAAGTGTGCATTGGAGTTCTACAACCACAAGGGATGTGCTCATTTGAACCGCCTTGGTACAAGACTTTAGATTCAAAACAAACCCAAAAACCCAAAACCTAACCAACCAAAGTAGAAAAATGAAGAGAAGCAGGTGGAGGAGAACCACCTACTTGGGTACGCAAATGCGGAGGCAAAACACCTAAGTCTGAAGCTTGTTCCCTCCTTCTTCCTTTCTTCCTCTCCTTCTCCTTTTTTCCTCTTCTTTCTCTCCCTCTCACCATTTGGTTTTTGAAATAAATGAGCTTTAAAAGCTCATAACCCTATATATATATATATATATATTTGCCTTGGCTATGAAAAATGTCCAAAACCATTATTCTAATTATTGGACCATGTAGACCCACCACTTTGACTCCATAGGTCATTAATTGAGTGCTAGGAGTGGTGCTCCATACATAGGGAAATATATCAAAAAATATGACCACAATATGTGGGTCCCAAGCTTACTAACCCAATTCGTATTGTACAGATCCACCGATAGGTCAAACTGGTAGATCATTACCCACCGGGAGGTAGATCAACTAGTGGCCCCTGTTGCACTTGTTTTGACTATATTTCTTCAATGCATTTACCCAATTGGGGAGGGGGTTCCCATAGGGGTTTGTGCACAGAAAATTAGAATGTAACAACCATGCTTGAGTGGAGCAATGTAGTAAGGTTAGGATACTCACTACCAAGGTTTTAGAGATTTGAAACCCTTCCGGTTGGATTGACAACACATGCACTAGCAAAAGGGGGCATATTGTCCCTCCAGACAGTAAATTGTTGCTATCTACTGGTCACCGCTATTAACACTTTCCGATGCATCACCTATTATCAAAAGTTCAAATCTGATTAGATTAGGGCACAAGTGTAACATGATATCTTACCATTAAGAATATCAACTTCAAACCAGATAAACACTTCCATGAAGTCTTTGTCAATACATGTACAAATCCCTCTTTGAATTGCAATGAACTCCATTGAAAGGATGGACATCTCCTCACCCAAACTTGCATAAGCAAACTAAGTGCAAACTGAGTTTCCCCCCGTTCTAGGGTTGTTGCATTGTATATTTCTCAATAGTGATTGTTATGGAAATATAAACCACATATGTTAATGCAAATTGAGTTTCCTCCTTCACCCATGCTGAAAAAAAAATTCCCTTGCCATGGCCATCGGTACTGTTATATTGGCATAAAGAGGGATAATTTCGACCTATATAATAGGAGGTTATAGTTAATGATGATACAAGAGTCCAACTCATGGCACCAATAGAGTTTTTCCTTCTCTAGGGGTGAAGGAAAACTTGGTCCTATTCATGTACGTGTATAAATATATATACTCTAAGCTGGCTCTCAAACTAGGGTTTGGGCACTTAGTGTGGGAGCCATTTAACATTGCACTCCAATTCTTTTCTCAAAAGAAGGAAAAAGGTTTAGACCATAAAGTTACTTTCTTGGTTTCTCATTGTCAATTGTGGGCCACTTATGAGAACAAGAAGATACTAAAATATATTAGACATGCACTTTACAGATAATATGAAGAAAAGAGGCTTCAATTTAAACAGCTCCAACCCATCCTTTCCCATACGAGAAATTTATAATTGTAACACTGTAACATTTGTTTAAGTGACCATTGACTTGTTAAAATCCGGATTATGTCATTTTCTTTTGCAAGCTTTATTGATATTGAGGAAGAAAAGTCCAAGTAAACTTGCAAAAAACAGAAGATTAAGAAAGGAAGTCTTTTTTCTTGGAGCTTTCATGTTGTACACATTCTATATAAAGGTGATATGGATTCCTTATGGTGTTTCATGAACTGTTGAGGATTCTCCGACAAAATACGATTATTTTGTTCAATTAAGCATGTTTAGATCCCAACAGCTTTATTGATCTAATTATTATTATTATTATTATTATTATTATTATTATTATTATTATTATTATTATTATTATTATTATTATTTTCCTAATGAACTGTTCAATAGGACTTTACTCACGCACATTAGAGGGGTAGGGGGGAATCATAGGGAGAGAGGGGACACACTGAATATAAACTCACATAACCTTGTGACAGGAGTCAGTCCTCTCCTAGTGCCTGCTTTTCAAGCAAAAGCTGCAAGCTAGTGTACTAGGAACTAGTTTCTATGTGCAAAATAAGTTTTAAGACCTAGTTTTCCTAAGGCTACGGTAAATGGGAATCTATTTGTTGTGGAACTTCATATGGGCGTGGGGTATCAATAGAGTATTTTGAGAACCTAATAAAACACTATAAGGGTTTGTGAACCCTACAACGGTTGTAGGGTTCACCGGCCTCTATGAATGAAGGAAAACTTTTCCCAAAATTTAAATGAATGCTTAAAATATCTTGAAGAGCTTCCTTTAGACCACAGCAAGATACTTAATTTTCCCTTGGTTCAAATAGGATAGATTGGAATAGGCCGAGCCAATTGGGATTGGACCAGACCGGATCAGCAGAGACCGATCCAACCAGATCCTGGAATCCGAGCTCTAAATCCTTGATGTTAACCACTCATGATGAGCTGCTAATATTGTTGGGCTGAGAGTGGCATGGGTTGGGCTTAGGCCCATCATAAAGATTGTTTCAGGGATGACGCATGGAAACCCCCATTGGTGACCACCTTTGGGCCTTTAATGTACACGTAATCTTGTAGTCCATAATAGGAGTCCTTCAGAATTTGGTGAAGAGTAGAATAGGAAGCCATCTCTGCAGTCTGAATTTGTTTTAAATTTCAAGAGATAGCCACTTCCCTATTGTAAGACAGAGTGGCAAAGAGTTCACCATAATCTTCCTTAAACAAACCTATGTTGAGCCAGAAAATTAGGCCAACATTGTGCTCCATGGAGTTATAAATTTGGGAATAGGAAAATAAAACGCAGGAATAAGGCTTAGTATAATTTGATTTAGCCATGACAAATTGAGAGTGCTGTAATGTTTAAAATTGAGATATCAACGATGTATTAAACATGAGTTTCCTAATTTACAAACTAAGAAGGATAATATAAGATCATATTAGAGTTAGTTTGAGAGTAGCTTCAATACATGATAAGCTACGAAAATTTCGTTTCAAGTGGCATGGTCATGTTCAACGGAGGTCTTAACAAAGCAAATTGAAGGGCAATGATCCATGTTATAGCTAACCCCATTTAGTTGGAATAAGGTTGTTTTTTTTTTTTTTTTTTCACCTCCCTTTATTAATACCTTTTAATTTTGCATGAAAGTTTTCTACCAGTTTCTTGTTTTTTCGCACTAACTGCTCCTATTTCTATTGATTGCAATCAGCTATGCAATTTAATATCGATCATTCAAGAAGGCCAGTTGTTAAGCCTGATAGATCGGGGTGTCTAACACCTTTCTATGGATCATAACTTTATGTACACAATCTATGGTTTGATCAATCCCTATTGAGTCATACTGTGAGTTATATTGATGGGTCTTAGACTCCAATATAGGTGGCAACTCAGTCTATAAGAAACATTACGTCTCCTAACCATCCAGAGATATATTGAGACATGAACGACAAAGGGGTTTCTCATATACCCTAAGATCAATTCGGGATTACTTTTATTGACAAAAAACCAAGGTCAGACCGAGATATATGGCCCTCAATGTCAAATGAACCAATACAAAATCGGTTCAAAATTACTTATAGACGGATTACCCTTATTGACCCTACTAATCCCAATAAACCTTTGTTTGTAATATATTGCTTTATTTTTGTTGTACAATATTTGTATCAATGAAAGTTAAATTGGCATGGATCATAACCTGAACCCAATCTTATCAAGAACCAAAAAATAAAAAATAAAAAATAATTGAGATGTCTGGTTAAAAGGTACACCATCTGGGTCATCAACTTGAGTTAGGCCCTAATATTTGTAAATCCTTGTCAATGTTAAAGATTCGATAGGGTCTAAACCCACGTATAAGGATTTACTCCAGTGGTCCGGTCTGGCCCAAGTACTTCTTGAACTTGACTCAAAATTTGAGCTTAATCCTTTTTTTTTTTTAACCATTTTTTGCCCCAATTCCTTCACAGTAAGGTCCGACTTTAGCCTAATATGGAACAAACTTTATTATCTTTAAGGTATTTCAAAGGTTGACCAATTTGAGCTTATCCCATTGGTCATGAAGTTTTTTGATAGCATCCCATTGGTCATGAATAGCAGCACAGATGAATGAAGCAAATCATGAATAGGAGTCGGTAATATTACATAAAATGATGTAAATTCATAAATCTTACTATCCTATTTAATTAAGATCAAAAGGAGTCAATATTTTTCATACAATGATGTATACAACACAAAAAATAAAATCTAAAAATATGGAAACCCTAAAAATATAATTTGAAATAAATATAATATTAATTAAAAATTATGTATTGTAGATAAAGGTCCAAAATAGCTAAGAACATGAAAAAGAAAGTTCTTACATATTTTGAATAAAATAGCAGATCACCACTACCCTACTTTGAACAGAAATGACATGCCTATAGTGTTTCATCAATACCTTAAGATATACAAAATCAAACGAGATGAAGTATAAAAAAAAAAAACAAAAAAAAAAACTTAGACACCTTTAATTTGATATATTATGGAGTATTTGGAGATATATGCAAATTAGCATAGAGGGTTGACAAGTTGCTTTAATGTGCAAGGAAACTATTGTAGCACCCCGGCCCCATTAATACAATTTGTACAGCCCCTGTGATGTTAAATCAGGTGAAGATCATAAGCAAATCAAGTAATGACATAGCAGCAATAGAAGAAGGGAGTGATGATGTGAATTATGTAAGAGAGACTTCACCAAATCCAATAATGCCAGCCACATCATCTGCCCAAGAGAGAAGAACAACAAGGCTTAGAAAGGATCCAATGTGGATAAAGCACTACTGTATGGCATAGTAAAGAAGTAGAGGGAGTGGGTGAGGCTTGACAATGACACTTAGAAAAACAACTTGTAGCAACTTGTGTGTAGGAATAACCAATTCAGTTGTACGGTTAGGATTAGCTAGTTACTCTATAAAGAGCCAAGAAACGTACAGTGACAAGGAATGGAAAAAGCAAATACTTCTTTTCACTTCTTCTTTCTTTCTTCTTCACTCGGAGTCTTCTGAAACTCGAATTCAGTTCCCCTGTTCTTCAAAATCCATTTCTTATCATTGGTGCTTTCATTTACTTACTCGATTTTCAGAGTTACAATGGCTGAGGGTACAAGATCAAGCAAGTTAGATGACAAATGCAAGAAAGACACTGAAGAAAAACTGGATAAGCTTGCTCAATCGATTCAGCAATTGCAAACATTCATGTTAGCAATGGATGCCAAGATTGAAGCATGGGCTGATCATTCTCCATCAGCTGCTCATGATTCTTCGTTGCCCCAAGAAGGTGCTTTGTAGCAGTCCTCACCTCATTTTTCTGCCTCAAGATTCATGAGATTAGAGGTACCTAAGTTTGATGGGAATGATCCTTCCGAATGGATATTCAAGATTGAAAAATTCTTTGATTTCCATTCTACTCTAGAAAATCAAAGATTGGTGATAGCTTCTTTTCACTTGGAGGGATCTCCTCTTAATTGGTTTCAATGGAAGCAATCCAGTGGGTTGATCAGTGGGTGGAAAGGGTTTTTGCAGGCTGTATCTTTGAGATTTGGGCAGTCTCTGTTTGAGGATCACAAAGGAGCCCTTTCCAAATTGCACCAGACCTCCACTGTTACAGCTTATCAAGAACAATTTGAGAACCTGTCCTATAAGGTAAGTGGTCTATCTGAGCCATTTCTGATAAGTTTTTTCATTTCAGGACTGAAATCTGAATTGAAACGAGAGCTGTTAATTGCTCAACCTGCATCCTTATTACAAGCAATGGCTTTGGCAAAGCTACATGAACAAAAATATATTGATCTCAAGAATTCTTGAAAACCTCTGCAATCTTCCAATTCCCTTGGTCTTTTGGGACCGCTATCAGCCACAAAACCTTTACCACTGCCTAATACTTAAGCTTCTGCACCTGTGAGAAAGTTATCTCCTACAGAGATCAAGACCAGGAGAGAAAAAGGGCTTTGTTATTACTGTGATGATAAATTCATGCCAAGACATAAGTGTAGAAATAAGTTCATGTTACTAGTAGGAGAACATGATGAAGATTGTAATCCAAATGAATTGTTCAGAAATGATGATGAAACCATTACAAATTCTGCATTATATAAAATTAGTATGCATGCTTTTGCGGGGCAAATAAACCCAAGAACTGTTCGTTGCAAGGGGAAATATCATGAACATCATATCCAAGTTCTGATAAACAGTGGCAGAACTCATAATTTCATTCAATAAAGGGTTGCAAAGGGATTAGGATTGCTCATATTTCCCTGCAAACAATTTAAAGTCTATGTGGGTAATGGGGACTTCTTGTTGTGCACACAACGATGTAGGTCAGTCGCCTTGTCTATGCAGGGCCATATTTTTATTCTTGATTTGTTTATGTTACCATCGGAGGGGGCAGAAATAGTCCTTGGAATTCAATGGCTTGAACTTTTGGGTCCTATACTCACTAATTACAAACTGCTCACAATAGATTTTGAGTGGGAAGGAGTTAAGGTGCAGTTGAGGGGTGAGCCTTGTATTAATGATGACCCCTTACAAAGAAAGCAATTTCAGAGGTTATCATGTTGTGAAGGAATAGCCTCCATGTTCCACTTTAAGCTGTCCACTGAACCAGAGCCAAGTGACAAGATAACCCCTCTGGAAGTGCAGCAACTATTGCATGAATGTAAAACAGTTTTTGACCTTCCACAAGAGTTGCCTCCAAAAAGAGAATTTGACCATCATATACATCTTCTTCCTGATTCAAAGCCCGTCAATGTTAGGCCTTATAAGTACCCTCATTTTCAAAAAAATGAGAATGAAAACTTGGTTGCAGAAATGTTGAAACAAGGGATCATCAGGACCAGCACAAGCCCATTCTCGTCCCCAGTCTTATTGGTAAAGAAGAAAGATGGAACATGGCGTTTTTGCATAGATTATAGAGCACTCAATGCCATCACAGGGAGGGATAGGTTTCCAATTCCTACTATAGAAGAACTCTTAGATGAGTTACATCGAGCTTGCATTTTTTTCCAAGCTGGATCTCAGATCAGGTTAACACCAAATCAGGGTTCATGAAGAAGACATTTGCAAGACGGCATTTCGAACCCATGAAGGACACTACGAGTTTGTGGTAATTCCTTTTGGGTTAACAAATGCTCCATCTACATTTCAGTCAATCATGAATCAGGTTTTTAAACCATATCTCAGAAAATTTGTCATTGTGTTTTTCGATGACATTTTGGTTTATAGTTCTTCTGTTCCTAATCATTTCAATCACTTGAGAACTGTTCTACATTGTTTGGCCACTAATCAATTATTTGCAAAGCTTTTCAAGTGTTTGTTTCTTCAAGAGAATATTGAGTTCCTAGGGCATATGGTTTCCAAATTCAGGGTTCAACCTGACTCAAATAAGATCCAAGCAATGGTCGAGTGGATAAAACCTCATAATCTAAAACAGCTGGGGGGGTTCTTAGGACTTACGGGGTGCTATAGAAGATTTATTCATCACTATGCTTCTATAGCAGCACCTCTTACCAATCTCTTAAAGAAAGATGGTTTTTGCTCGAATGATAGTACACAAAGGGCATTCGAGACATTGAAGACAGCAATGACCACAACCCCAGTCTTAGCTTTACCTAATTTTTTCAAGGATTTTGAAGTGAAAACTGATGCATCCATAGTAGGTATAGGAGCTGTGCTAAGTCAAGAAGGTCATCCTTTGGCTTATTTTAGTAAGAAACTATCTCCTAGAATGAGAGGCGCTCCAACCTATGTAAGAGAGCTATATGCCATCTCCAAATCTGTGCTAAAGTGGCGTCATTACCTTCCAGGATGAAAGTTCCTTATCATCACAAATCATAGATATTTGAATGAGCTCATGAACCAAATGATTCAAACTCCAGAGCAACACCACTACTTAAGCAAATTGATGGGGTTAACTTACAAAATCATATACAGGCCTGGAAGGGAGAACCATGCAGCCGATGCCTTGTCCAGAGCACCTGGCATGGAAGAGAACTCTATACAATTACCACCTGTAGAAAGCCAAAGTTCATATATGTCCTTCTCAACTCTGCATTTTGAATTCCTGGACAGATTGATTATGGAAAACCTCATTGATTCTAAATTGGTGGCTCTTCACAAACAATGGCATGATGACAAACTAGAGGGTACTGGTTGTGAGGTCAAAGCTGGTCTTTTATATTTCAAGAATAGACTAAGACTCAGCTCTACCTTTGATCTTCGCCAGGAAATATTAATGGAATTCCATGATAGTCCCTTAGGCAGGCATGGTGGAATATTGAAGACTTATAAAAGAATACTTGGCAATTTCTTTTGGCCAACCTTGAAGCAGGATGTCACCTCTCATGTCAACCAATGTTTGATTTGCCAACAGACCAAATACAGTACTTCAAAAAAAGTAGGTCTTTTGCAGCCTTTGCCTATTCCTCAACAGATTTGGGAGGACATATCGATGGATTTCATCACAGGGCTGCTGGTATCTCGAGGTTTTACTGTAATAATGGTAGTGGTGGATAGATTAACTAAGTTTGCACACTTCGGTGCACTACCAGCCCATTTCAATGCAGCTAAAACTGCTACTCTATTCACTTCCATGGTGTTCAAACTACATGGTATTCCAAGGTCTATTGTGTCAGATAGAGACCCCATCTTTATCAACCAGTTTTGGCAACAAATGTTTAAGCTTAGCGGTACCACTTTAAACATGAGCTCTGCTTATCATCCTCAATCAGATGGACGAACGGAAGTCCTTAATAGATGTCTGGAACAGTATTTAAGGAGTTATGTGCATATAAAACTAAAGCAGTGGGTTAATTTCTTGGCATGGGCTGAATATTGGTATAATACTTCACATCACAGTGCTATTGACATGACTCCTTTTCAGGCTCTATATGGAAGAGAACCGCCAACGATTCCAGATTACGTTACAGGTTTTTCAAAAATAGAAGCAGTGGATCATGAGCTTAGCAACAGACAACAAGTGTTGCATCAATTGAAAGAAAATTTGTTACAATCTCAACAACAAATGAAGGCACAAGCTGATTGACACATAAAAGAAGTACAATTTAATGAAGGAGATTGGGTATGGCTCAAGCTACAACCATATAGGCAACTAACCATTTCCAAGAAGCAAAATTAGAAGTTGGCTAGTAGGTTCTATGGTCCTTTTCAGATTTTGCAGAAAGTGGGTCATGTGGCCTATAAATTGCAACTACCACCTGAAAGCAAAATTCACCCGGTGTTCCACGTCACCTTATTGAAACCTTTCAAGGGCATTCTTCAAGAAAGTGCAATCAATCGTCTTCCACAACTAAGCTCTTCACATCAACCTATTCACATTCCAATAGCAATTCTGGCAACCTGAAAAGTTGTTGTTAAAGGGAAATTGCAGACTCAGATTTTGATACAATGGGAACAATTGCCACTAGAGGATGCTTCTTGGGAAAGTATGGAGGAGTTTCAATCTCAGTTTCTCACCTTAGACCTTGAGGACAAGGTCCTTTTCGATGAGGATGGAAATGCTACAATTTGTACAGCCCCTGTGATGTTAAATCAGGTGAAAATCATAAGCAAATCAAGTAATGACATAGCAGCAATAGAAGAAGGGAGTGATGATGTGAATTATGTAAGAGAGACTTCAAACCCAATAATGCCAGCTACATCATCTGCCCAAGAGAGAAGAACAGCAAGGCTTAGAAAGGATCCCATGTGGACAAAGGACTACTGTATGGCATAGTAAAGAAGTAGAGGGAGTGGGTGAGGCTTGACAAATGACAGCTAGAAAAACAACTTGTAGCAACTTGTGTGTAGGAATAACCAATTCAGTTGTATGGTTAGGATTAGCTAGTGACTCTATAAAGAGCCAAGAAATGTACAGTGACAACAAATGGAAAAAGCAAATACTTCTTTTCACTTCTTCTTTCTTTCTTCTTCACTTTGAGTCTTCTGAAAGTCGAATTCAATTCCCCTGTACATTTCAGGACTGAAACCTGAATTGAAACGAAATCTGTTAATTGCTCAACCTGCATCCTTATTACAAGCAATGGCTTTGGCAAAGCTACATGAACAAAAATATATTGATCTCAAGAATTCTTGAAAACCTCTGCAATCTTCCAATTCCTTTGGTCTTTTGGGACCGCCACCAGCCACAAAACCTTTACCACTGCCTACTACTTAAGCTTCTGTACCTATGAGAAAGTTATCTCTGGCAGAGATCAAGATCAGGGGAGAAAAAGGGCTTTGTTATTACTGTGATGATAAATTCATGCCAAGACATAAGTGTAGAAATAAGTTCATGTTACTAGTAGGAGAAAATGATGAAGATTGTGATCCAAATGAATTGTTCAAAAATGACTGCATTATATGAAATTAGTATGCATGCCTTTCTGGGGCAAATAAACCCAAGAAATATTCATTTGAAGGGGAAATATCATGAACATCATATCCAAGTTCTGATAGACAGTGGCAGCACTCATAATTTCATTCAAGAAAGGGTTGCAAAGAGATTAGGACTGCTCATATTTCCCTGCAAACAATTTAAAGTCTATGTGGGCAATGGGGACTTCTTGTTGTGCACACAACGATGTAGATCAGTCACCTTGTCTATGCAGGGCCATATTTTTACTCTTGATTTATTTATGTTACCATTGGAGGGGGTAGAATTAGTCTTTCGAATTCAAAGGCTTGAACTTTTGGGTCCTGTGCTCACTGATTACAAATTGCTCACAATGGATTTTGAGTGGGAAGGAGCTAAGGTGTAGTTGAGGGGTGAGCCTTGTATTAATGATGACCCCTTACAAAGAAAGCAATTTCAGAGGTTATCATGTTGTGAAGGAATAGCCTCCATGTTCCACTTGAAGCTGTCCACAGAACCAGAGCCAAGTGATAAGATAACCCCTCTGGAAGTGCAGCCACTATTGTATGAATTTTAAACAATTTTTGACCTTACACAAGAGTTGCCTCCACAAAGGGAATTTGACCATCATATACATCTTCTTCCTGATTCAAAGCCCGTCAATGTTAGGCCTTATAAGTATCCTCATTTTCAAAAAAATGAGATTGAAAACCTGGTTGTAGAAATGTTGAAACAATGGATCATCAAGACCAACACAAGCCCATTCTCGTCCCCAGTCTTATTGGTAAAGAAGAAAGATGGAACATGGCATTTTTGCATATATTACAGAGCACTCAAGGCCATTACAGTGAGGGATAGGTTTCCGATACCCACTATAGAAGAACTCTTAGATGAGTTACATGGAGCTTGCATTTTTTCCAAGCTGGATCTCAGATCAGGTTATCACCAAATCAGGGTTCATGAAGAAGACATTTGCAAGATGGCATTTCGAACCTATAAAGGCCACTATGAGTTTGTGGTAATGCCTTTTGGGTTAACAAATGCTCCATCTACATTTTAGTCAATCATGAATCAGGTTTTTAAACCATATCTCAGTAAATTTGTCATTGTGTTTTTCGATGACATTTTGGTTTATAGCTCTTCTGTTCCTGATCATTTCAATCAGTTGAGAACTGTTTTACATTGTTTGGCCACTAATCAGTTATTTGCAAAGCTTTCCAAGTGTTTGTTTCTTCAAGAGAATATTGAGTACCTAGGGCATATGGTTTCCAAATTCAGGGTTCAGCATGACTCAAATAAGATCCAAGCAATGGTCGAGTGGATAAAACCTCATAATCTGAAACAGCTGAGGGGATTCTTGGGACTTACGGGGTACTATAGAAGATTTATTCATCACTATGCTTCTATAGCAGCACCTCTTACCAATCTCTTAAAGAAAGATGATTTTTTTTCGAATGATGGTACCCAAAGGGCATTCGAGGCATTGAAGACAGCAATGACCACAACCCCAAATCTTAGCTTTACCTAATTTTTTCAAGGATTTTGAAGTGGAAACTGATGCCTCTGGAGTAGGTATAGGAGTTGTGCTAAGTCAAGAAGGTCATCCTTTGGCTTATTTTAGTAAGAAACTATCTCCTAGAATGAGAGGCGCTTCAACCTACGTAAGAGAGCTATCTGCCATCTCCCAATCTATTCTAAAGTGGTGTCATTACCTTCTAAGATGAAAGTTCCTTATCATCACCGATCCTAGAAGTTTGGAGGAGCTCATGAACCAAGTGATTCAAACTCCAGATCAACACCACTACTTAAGCAAACTGATGGGGTTTACTTACAAAATCATATATAGACCTGGAAGGGAGAACCATGCAGCCGATGCCTTGTCCAGAGCACCTGGCATGGAAGAGAACTCTATACAATTACCACCTGTAGAAAGCCAAAGTTCATATATGTCCTTCTCAACTCTGTGTTTTGAATTCCTGGACAGATTGATTAGGGAGAACCTCATTGATTCTGAATTGGTGGCTCTTCACAAACAATGGCATGACGGAAAACTAGAGGGTACTGGTTATGGGTCAAAGCCAGTCTTTTATATTTCAAGAATAGACTAAGACTCAGCTCTACCTTTGATCTTCGCCAGGGAATATTATTGGAATTTCATGATAGTCCCTTAGGCGGGCATGGTGGAGTATTAAAGACTTATAAAAGAATACTTGGCAATTTCTTATGGCCAACCTTGAAGCAGGATGTCACCTCTCATGTCAACCAATGTTTGATTTGCCAACAGACCAAATACAGTACTTCAAAAAAGCAGGTCTTTTGCAGCCTTTACCTATTCCTCAGTAGGTTTGGGAGGACATATCGATGGATTTCATCACAGGGCTGTCGGTATCTCGAGGTTTTACTATCATAATGGTAGTGGTGGATAGATTAACTAAGTTTGCACACTTCGGTGCACTACCAACCCATTTCAATGCAGCTAAAACTGCTGCTTTATTCACTTCCATGGTGTTCAAACTACATGGTATTCCAAGGTCTATTGTGTCGGATAAAGACCCCATCTTTATTAGCCAGTTTTGGCAACAAATGTTCAAGCTTAGCGGTACCACTTTAACCATGAGCTCTGCTTATCATCCTCAATCAGATGGACAAACAGAAGTCCTTAATAGATGTCTGGAACAGTATTTAAGGAGTTATGTGCATACAAAACCAAAGTAGTGGGTTCATTTCTTGGCATGGGTTGAATATTGGTATAATACTTCACATCACAATGCTATTGACATGACTACTTTCCAGGCCCTATATGGAAGAGAACCGCCGATGATTCCAGATTACGTTACAATTTTTTCAAAAATAGAAGCAGTGGATCATGAGCTTAACAACAGACAACAAGTGGTGCATCAGTTGAAAGAAAATTTGTTACAAGCTCAACAACGAATGAAGGCACAAGCTGATTTACAAAGAAAAGAATTACAGTTTAATGAAGGAGATTGGGTATGGCTCAAGCTACAACCATATAGGCAACTAACCATTTCCAAGAAGCAAAATCAGAAGTTGGCTAGTAGGTTCTATGGTCCATTTTAGATTTTGCAGAAAGTGGGTCATGTGGCCTATAAATTGCAACTACCACCTGAAAGCAAAATTCATCCGGTGTTCCACGTCACCTTATTGAAACCTTTCAAGGGAATTCTTTAAGAAAGTGCAATCAATCCTCTTCCTCAACTAAGCTATTCACATCAACATGTTCACATTCCAGTAGCAATTCTGCCAACCTGAAAAGTTGTTGGCAACCCGAAAAGTTGTTGTTAAAGGAAAATTTCAGACTCAGATTTTGATACAATGGGAACAATTGCCACTAGAGGATGCTTCTTGGGAAAGTATGGAGGAGTTTCAATCTCAGTTTCCCACCTTGGACTTTGACGACAAGGTCCTTTTCGATGAGGATGGAAATGATACAATTTGTACAGCCCCTGTGATGTTAAATCAGGTGAAGTTCATGAGCAAATCAAGTAATGACACAGTGGCAATAGAAGAAGGGAGTGAGGATGTGAATTATGTAAGAGAGACTTCACCAAACCCAATAATGCCAGCCACATCATCTGCACAAGAGAGAAGAACAGCAAGGCTTAGAAAGGATCCATTGTGGACAAAGGACTACTGTATGGCATAGTAAAGAAGTAGAGGGAGTGGGTGCGGGTCTGATACTTGTCGTATTCTTGGGTGTCACAAATTCTCCCCTTTCGGTACAGGGTCCCCGTTGTGGCCCCACACGCTGTTGGGGTCTGCTCTTATACCATTTGTAACGCCCCAGTCCCATTAACCTTGCACAATATTGTCCTCTTTGGCCCATGGGCCTCAAGACTTTAAAACGCGTTGTGCTATGTTAAGAAGGCTAGAGGCTATTAATTAGTCCAGGAATCTCTCCCTAGGCGATGTGGGACTAAAGTTTGCACACTCTCAATAATCTCCCAAACCCCCTGGTACTTTCCGTATTCTTGGTGGGAACACCTCACCGATCTCCCAAGCGGGTCTAGTACTTGCTATATTCTTGGATATTACAACTATCTTTTTGCAGCTAGGGCACCTCTTCCACTTTATTTTTGAATCACCTAGAAAGGCTATAATGTCTTATTTGTAGCATAAAAGGTATCCCTTCCTTTGACATCAAAATCATTCAGATTCAATGAATATTGGATTGGTAATGTCCAAGACAAGTTCAAGTGCTCAAAAATAGGTTTTAGATACTTATTTTAATTTTTTATCAAAAATATATATATTTATTGGGAAAAGGTTAATCTATTTGTCACTTTAGCGGTTACAACATAAGTTGTTGTAACCTCTCTTTTATGTCTATCAATTGATAATCATTATTCTTGCCACTTTAAGGATTAAATTGTCATTTCACTTTTAGTGAATTGAATGAAAATTTATTGTATTTTATGGGTATTAAGGTAAATCTACAATCATGAAAACAGTAGAGGGAGTGTCCGTTACTCACTTTTCCTCTCTGATTACTCACTTGCATCCCCAGCGCCTGCTGCCTTTTCCTGCCTCATCTACTTGCTACTGAACAATTTTCTTCGTAGGAAATTAAATCTGCAACTGATCAATTTTTCCACCACATCTACCTGCAATTGATCTTAATTTAATTAAAGTCCTACGTTGTAGAACATGGTCGGGTATGTTCCGCTCATTTAACCTTTCGTTTGCTGGAGAAGGTTTTTTGAAGTCAATGTTGTAGAACATGGTCTGGTAATGGAGAATTTGGTTCGCAGGTGGAGAAGAACTTCTTGTAATTTACATATTAGGACATGTTTCTTAATTATTTATTTTTTATACCATATGAATGATTTTATTTATAATCTAACTTCAAATGATTTTTAAATTTCAAACACATCCCCAATATATAACAAATTACATGCGAATTAAATATTAGTTTTGCCTCTCCCAAACAGATTGGTTCTTTCACCAAGAATCGAAAATCGGATCACCTAATTGCTTGATTTGGATTGGAATCAGTGGTCATCAATATTGATTTCTGACCATAAGAAACCACAACTTAGATTTCATTATTCCGAATAAAAGAATAAGATGATAGCCCTAAATTATTTTATATAAATTAGGGTTAAAATCAGAGCCAGTTTGAGTTGGGTCGGATTAGGCCTGGGTTGAGGTTAGGCCTAGGCCTCAACCCAAGCCTAGCCCAACCCTTATCCAAGGTCAATGTTTTTCAACTCTAACCCGCCTTTAACGTCATAAATCTTAGACCATGCCCTATTTGGGCTTAGATGTAAATGGTTCAAATATGATCAGATATGCTATCCTTTGATCGGATACGAATACCCATAAATGGATAGGGATACAAGTCGAATCCGATTTTTCGACTATCTGTTTACATCCCTGACATGTGTAACCTAGACCTTCCTCCCCCAAAGGATATTATTCACTCTCAATCCATGTCACCCATTTGTCTTGGCTCTTTTCCTTATTGTCTAGAATTGGTAACCCTTGTGGCCACATTGGTAGATTTGAATACTAATAAAATATTTCAGTTTGTTCTCTTTTTTTTCTCTACATATAATCAGTGTTATTTCTTTTTATTTGTGGGACCATAATGCTTTTGTAGTATCAGCTAGAAATTGGAATTTGGATAATAGCCTTTGTCCCTTGGTGGTGCATTTAACAAGTAGTAAAAAAAAGTAATAAGTTGTGTGTGTGTTTTATGATCCCATATCAATCGTATGGGGGGAGGGGATGATCATGATTTAGAAAAATAAAATATTATTAAAGGTTTTGCTTTGGTTCGAAATTGTTTAATCGACACTTTCAAACGATCCAGCTTATTCTATTATTTTTTCCACTTCAAGAAACTTGTGTGTTAATGATACTAACTAGATGACAATCAGACTACCGTAGAAAAATAGTGTTTCGGTGGCCCATTTATGCCGACAGATTCTATAAGGAAATTTGAGGGCACTTACACTAAAGAACCACCTATTTATCCCTAGGGTGACACTGGTTGATCTACCCTGATATATAACAGGCTAGGGGTGTCAATCCCAAGCCCGCACTGGTTAGACTGATTGGGCACGACCATTTAAAGACCAGTCGACCTGCACCAATTAGTAAACATGTTGGGCTCAGGCTTGGCCCGTTCATAAACAGGTAGTACACAATACAAGGGGTAAGCCCGACAGGCTCTCGACCAGCTCGGCCCATTTAGAAGCCCAACTTAGGCCCGACATGTTTAACCTGACCTATTATATGTCCAAGGTTATAGCCTCACGAGGCCTGACTAGGTCTAACCGAGACCGGCCCGACCCGAGCAATTGCCACCCTATTACAGGCCAAGTCTTTATTATCTTTCATGAAAATTGTGAATTCTATGTGATCTATTCTTATCTTTTATAGGAGCAAAATCCTCTACATTGAGCAGTGAGCGACAGTGAGGATCCAACGGTTGGGAGGGTCCTAGCATGCACCTCAGCCATTGAATCCTCACTACCACTCACTGTCTTCCCCCAGACGATTTTGGTGCTCTTTTATATGGTTCTTAAGGGATCAAGGTAATTATCAACTAGAATGTAAAACATGATATATGGTCTCTTTTTTGTGTGTTAAATAATTTTGTTTTTGTTTTTCCAAATAAAAAGGGGTGTAACCAATGCATGAGGCTCACGGCATTGTGGGTTCTGGGGAGGGTATGTATATCAACAACCCCCCATATGAAGGCTTGTATGCACGCGGCCCTGCACGTGACACATACACGTGGATGCACAATCCTGTCGCACCAAGGGGAGAATGTTTCAAGGAACCCTATTGCATTTTCCAGGGACTGAACACTCAAATTCCTATTACAACTGCTAATTCCAAAAGCTCAAGCAATTAAGTGCTGGAAATAACAATGTAGTTAACGTTATTGTCATACTCTTATCAACTTGGTGTCTTTCTCCAACTTACATCATCTATCTGAAGTTATATACTTTCCTATTATTCCTTACAAATGTCATTTTTATTACAAATATTTTATACGCTATATTGAGCAACAAATAAACTAGTTGTTTTTTTTTTTTACCCAAAAATGATCATTACTCATTAGCATTATTATTATAGATAGGGAGCAAGGCCTGAAGAATAATAATAAAACATCACTTAACCCCCCGAGAGGGATTTTTCTTTTATAAATGTCCCACTACTTGCTTGTGATTATCCAAGGACCATGTTCCATTGGTTTTGAGGTCATAATTACAGTGATCATATATTAGAACACAATATTATATGATCCAGCTCATCCCTATAATAAGCATTGGTCAACCGAGATCATTGGGATGGTTATATTCATATGTGGAAAAGCAGTATTGGGTTTGCAGTAGAATATGTGTAGATTGTATGGAGTAAGTATTTTGGGTATTCTATTTAATAAGAAAAGGGGTACCAATCAATCCTTTATTTTTCTTTTATTACAATCCACATATATCACTAATCCATAATTGTTATGTGAGAGATCTAAATTCACCCATATCACTAATCCAAAATAGGTAAAAGGTTACAATCAATCCTCTTATCATACACATCCTTTCCTTGATATCAAACTTGAATATACTTTTTTGAATTGGATTTGGTTATTGGGAATTCGGGTAGACAAATCACGTGGATAATGTGTGATCTTAGTAATTCTAATTCTTAATTGGCCCCAGAATTTTACTATATGTGACTTTTGAGTGAAAATAATGTATATTTAATGATTAGCTTCATCTATGTAGTTGCACTATATTCTACCAAGTTGTTGATAAAGATTTGGGATGAAGAAGCCACTTTGCAACCCTGCACCCATGGGGAAGAAGAAACCCCACCCTCCCCATTTTGTCCCTAAAAGGAATAGAAAAAAACATGGTAGAAAGAATGATAGAGTGAAGAAACCCCGCCCTCCCCATTTTGTCCCTAAAAGGAATAGAAAGAAACATGATAGAAAGAATGACAGAGTCCATTGTAGGGATTGCAGATGTAAGGTGCTCATCGGGAATCACCACCACCACTGGTAGCACCAGCAATAGGTGCTAAGAAGAACCCAATCACCATATTCAAGATTGAGGATGATATACCAGCACCATACTCCGACAACAAAAAATGAGAGGAAAAAAAGCATCCCTTTCTCCAACTACTGAACTAAAGGGAAAGAAGGTTGCTGGGCAGTAGGAGGAAATCCTGCACTTTGATTTTATTTTTATTGAAGTTCATGTCAAATAAAGAGCACCGCAGTAAAGTTCTTTGTATCTGATACGGAGATTTAATAAACCATTTTTTTATATGCAAGTATAATACATTGTATGTGTGAGGTATTTTTAAGATTCAATGATTGTCTTTATGAAGAAATTAATCCTCCTCGTGGCTGAGACAATTAAGAGAGATATCTTGTCACATTGAGTACTATGTGGATTTGGGAAATTTTTTTAGACTTTTTTTTTTTTTTTTTTAGGTTTGGTTTGGGGTAGATCGTAGATGTCACAGAACTTTAAAACAATTAAATGATTGTCTCATCTGAAAATAGATTATGTTTTAATGGCCTAGAAACATTATATTTTCTAATAAACCTGTTAAGTGTGCTTACCTGGAAAATTACCTTATGAATTTTTTGTCTTTTGAATACAAATAATGCTTGTTGATGGCATAATCTGTTTGACAGCTTCCCTGTGGCAAGAGCTGTAGTTTTTGCTTTTCTGTCTCCATACAAGAAATCTGATTTGTTACATACTTTGTTCCAATTTGAACTTCTGTAGGGAGTTATTGTATCTTGTCTTTCAGTTTCTTATGTTGGGTTCTTGAGAAATATGGATTTTCATTTTCTTAGTTCTTGTTATATTAAAATGGATCTGCTATTGCTGCACTCCTCTTTCAAAAATTAGACTTGCTGGTGTTTTTATGTGTTACAGAATCGATGTTGAAAAATTTTATGGATTCAATGCATACTTCTAAGAAGGATTTTTTTTTTTTTTTTTTTTTTTTTGAGTTGAAAACCAAATTAAAGGGCAAAGATGAGGTCGCGGAGGTAGCCTGAGATGTGTTGGTAAAGATCTTCAGCGGCTCAGCCTCTTCAGTCTTCACTTTCAAGTTTCAGCTTAGGGTTAGAAAAAATTAGGGCATTAGTGGCGTACTAGCGTAAGTTAGTTTTAGGGTTCCATGTTCGGTTCACGTTGTTGGTCTTACCAGTGGCCCAATGGTTTAGCCCGAATCGAACCTTAACCGAATTAGATTCAAAATCAAACCGAAACTGGCCTAATAAGGCATCTGTTCGATTTGGTTCGGGTTCAACTAGCTCGGTTCAAGTCGGTTTTACCGGTCCAGTTTAGGCATTGACACCCCTACTTCCTACAATATTTCAGAAATGGAATGGTTTTCAAAAGTGTCAAGAATAGCCCTCCTCAGGTTAACTATGAAGCAATGGCCTCTTCTTTGAGCAACTACTCCACTAGGTTCATTTGGTTAACCATAAAAATCATGATAAAAATGCAGTGGGCAGTTGGTATAAAATTACAAAATTGGACATCTTCTTACTTTGATTACAGCTCAGAAGGTTAAAAATTAGGCCATGGTTAGTACACAATTATGCATTTCAGGTATACATAAACAATTGACTTCAGATTTGCAGTAGATTAAGTGGCCAAAATTACGACCAAAAGAATAAAAATATCAGAACAAAGCAAGATAATGGGAAGCCAAGTATAAAAAAAAAAAATGAGTAAACAACTTCACATCCAATCTTAATAAAAACTCCAAAAAGACACCCCCCCCCCCAATAAAAACAAAACCTGGAAAAGAACCAGAATCATCAAACAAAGCAAATTTAACCCCTACAAAAGACAAGGACTTATGAAGAGACCAATCATCGAAGTACTACAATCGTTGAATATATCCAATTTAAAAATTTCTTAACCAAACACAAGAACATTCCAATATAAGCAATAAAGTCACAGAAAATAAACAAGGAAGATTGATGACAAGTGTGAATAACAAATATAAGTTGAACATCAAATATCTAACTGAACAAATTTATCACAAAAACATATGGATCAAATGGAGACATCAAAGTTGAGAAAAATATAAAAAAAAAAAAATTGAGAGAAAAATATGACTCACTCACGATGTTCCACCTTCCATTTGTCTACAACCAAATATCAAACAAATTATATTGTATCACTCGAATGGGATGAGAAACTGAAAGAAAAATAAAAGAGAGAAGTTACAAGAAAGAGTTAAAAAAATCCACATTGAGAGAAGCAAAAGCTAACCCCAAAATAGTTAACCTTTGATTTAGAGTACTTAAAATCAAACAATTAACTTACACCACTCAACACAAAATCTATACAATACAATAGAAGAAAAAACTGAGAAGGTAATGTGTCTTACAAAATGTCTTTACCATAAAAGATATTGAATAAAATGCCCATGGATGAGTCATACAAGCATAGCTGAGATCAGACTCAGCTTCTCCATCACCAATTGAATGAAAGCTCTCCCTAACCAGGATTGCTACCACCTAATGTAGGGGATTTGTTGAGGTAGAAAATAAACAAGGAAGAAACACAAGCTGATGGAGAATTTTTAAAATATAATTTTTTTTTATTTCTTTTGAATTCAAAATGAAAATTTTCTCTGTTGGGGGATCTTTGTGAAATATTTAACCCTAAGAGGCGATTATTATAAATATAATAAAAGACAAGGAACTTTCGAAAAATAATAAAATGTTCTATCCTATTACCTAAATATTAGGAATCTCCTCCTTCATCCTCACGATTCCTACAACAGGAGTGTTCCAGTAAAAGATTTGATTGATACATTTTAATTTCGATCACTTCAGGATATCTCCAAAAAATTATGCGCATGAACGATTGGAAATTAAACCTATGAGGATAAGTTCCGCTCATTTATGCTTAGTTTTGATTCTAAGAAGTAAAATGGCTAGAGTCTGACCTGGCCAAGTCCAAGCCCTTATCTTGTTGTTGTGCTCTCGCTATAGGTTGCAACTTTCTTGTTGAATTCTTACAATAGGAAATTAAACACAATGATTTTGCGGTGGATGTACAAGCCCTTATTTTTTATATTGTGTTTTCGCAATAAGTTGAACTCTCGCAATATGAAATCAAGCCTAACGATTCTCTTGTGCAACTATTGCTTTTCTCAATCTCCTTCAAAGAAAGTTCAATCTCTGGTTTTACTGCTCTGACGAGTTAAGCATATCATTGTTTTTTGGTGAAAGAGTTAAAACAGAAAATTGAATAAAGAAGAAGTTTACGATTGGGATGGGATCTTGGGGTCAGATTTCCTATTATACCCTTGAACTAAAGGGATGAATTTGGGGAAAGGAACTCAATTAATAGTGGTCAATTAATATTGTGAAATTACGTCAATTACCCTTTGTTAAAATTGAACTAAACTATGTACTAGGGTATCTAATGTCTAGTTACAAATTTTGTTTGCAACGTGCTCGGTTACAAACAAATGAACCCTTTATTTTAAACCAAACCAAGTTTCTTTGTTATAAATTATATTTAAACCAATTAAAATCTTAGAAATACATTTTACCTTAATCGAAGTTGTATAAAAAAAAAAAAAAAAAAAGCGACAAATACTAACTCTAGCTCAATTCAGACTAGACAATAAATAAGATTCAGATCTCTCCAACCAGGGACCAGCAAGACACAAAAAATGAGAGAAAAAGTGAAACAATAAAGAGAAAACAGGATAGAGAAACGAGGGGTTTCACTCTCTCTCTCTCCTATTTTGTGTCTGGCTGGTCCCTCTTCAGCCATTCCCCCGATTGGAGAGGATCTAAATCCTATGGGTGTTAATTGGTTCGGTTTTGGTGTATACTATATGGTTCAATTCGGTCCACATTATTTGGCTGAAATCAATACCGAATTGTTTACTAAATGGTTACACTTTTAGAAACTAGAATCGTTTAATATACAAACCGTTTTTTCATGGTTTTGCGGTTTTACATGGTTTTGATTGCAGTTTAATCCATATAGGTTCTAAATGGTTAGCAATCGGTTTGCTGGTTTATTTGCATGCCTACTAAAATTTGCCTTTGTTATAAAAACTTCAATCTTGAATCAAATTTAATGAGCAATGAGGCATTGAAGGGGTAAGGTTTTAACAACATAATAAGAGTAAACTATTGAAAAGGCTGTTGGACAGCCTCTATGGTCCTTTCTTCTTCCCTAAATTAAACTCATCCCATTTGTTTACATGAAACTCATTATTTTAGCAAGTCATATACGGTTTAAATGGGTCGGTTTTGACAGTGTAAACGGTTCGATTTTGACGGAATTAATTCGGTTTGAAACCACAAGTTAAACGGTTAAAACCAAATTGAACCATTTAATTAGTCGGTCTGAAAATTGAAACCAGAACTGAATCATTTACTAAACAGCTTCACAGTTTCGATGTAAATGGATTGTTTCGGTTTCAAATTCACATCCATACTAAATCCCAAAGGCTCAATTTGGTTGCAATGGGAATTTAAAGGGAAGGGAAATGAAATTTTCATTCTTTGAAAAGAAATGTTTATAATAATTACCCCATATGATTGTAATAACTCCTTAATTTTTTTAACCATATTTAGTACTAATATATTTTACATATAGTTTTTATTTTACATGTTATAGGAAAGGGTTTTGGATGTAAAGTAAAGTGAAATTTTATAACCAAATATGGAATAATTTGAACTTAATGCTAAAGTCATATGGGTAATAATTACATATATTTCTTTTTTAAGTATAAAAATTTCACATCCATTTCCTTTAATTTTTCTTACAACTAAACATGATCAAACTCTCTAAACAAGTCCTCTCCGACGTTGAGTGAGCCGGGCTTGGACCGAAGTCAAGTGGGCATCAAACAAATCCCACTCGACATTGGCACAATCCTAAAACGGCCAATGATGTAGCTTAAGCCCATCTGTCGTTGAGTACAACTTGGTTCAAGCTCAGATTGATTAGGTCAAATTTAAAAAAATTATTGTTGACTTGTACTATAAAATATTAAAAATTCATAACTATTAAAGCATAAATCCAAATCAAGTGATTCAAGATGCATTAGAAAGATAATTGATTAACATCCAATGGGGTAAAATTAATGTACCGCATTTGAAAGAAAAATAAATAAATAAATAAAATCCCAAAGCTCTTGAACTGATGGTGAATCCGATGTAATGTGGGATCATTCACCTGACGCAAGGAGCCTCCATATGTCACCTAGTAGGTATTGTAGATGGACTTGGGTTGGACTTAGCTTGGTTCCATTCCTGCCCAATCAACCCAGTTGGAGATCTAACTGGCCAATAACCTTTTTTGTGCTTAAAGTTTCATGGTTGTCTAGCGGATCAAATTCTCGTATGAGAATCATTATCGTATGGAGTTGATCCACACAAATGAAATTTACCTACCAACCAACTCTGTGGTGAATTTGATGTGGATCAATCCGTATAAGAATGGTTCTCATACAAGAACTTGATCCACACTCTTGTCCGACGGGATTGTGATATATGTAACCAACTTCGGTTATATTGAGAGTAATCATAACAGTTTTGTTGTCTTTCGTACAATAGGGGTGGTTGTCTTTGTTATTTAAAAAAAAAAAGTGTAATTGGTATGTAGAAATTGTTTTCTTATATGAGTTACGTAGGATAGTGACATCTAAGTATAATGATGCTTAATTATATTTTAGATTTACCCTTGGCTTTGAGTATAAGTTAAAAGGGAGGGAAGGGATGGGGGAGGAGTATCACCAGTTCAGATTTGGTAGATTTCGTTCTAGTTCATAATTTTTATATAAAAAAATTTAGAAACTCATCTCAACCTCAACCAAACAAAGAAAGTGCCTATGAAGTGGATTTAAAATGAAAAGAATCACATAAAATAAGATTTTTTTTTTTCATCCACACTGATGAGATTCTCTAAGAATCAATGGTCATAATTACTCCAGTTTTAAGAAGTTCAAAATACACATAACCTGCCCAAGAGTCCCATCCAACTGGTGTAAAGATAATGGTGAAGTGGTTCTTAGTTCGTAATGGCAGATGGAAAACTAAGGTACTGTTTGACAACATTCTATTTCTACGTTTTTTGTTCTCAAAAATGGTGAAATAGCCTAAAAAGTGTTTGATAAAGTTATTCCATTTCACCCATTTCTAGAAACATGAATCAAAATTTATGCCTATTTACAATTCTAGAAACGACTTTGACAAAACAAGTCTGACTGTTTTGTCGTTTCTATAAACAAATTTGAGAGAAAAAAAAAAAGGTTGTTGTGCCTGATAAATCTCTCAACTATTTAAAACCTAAAAAGAGGAAACCGATCCCTCTCTCCCTTTTGGGCATCCAATGAGACTATTGGGTTTTTTAGTAGCATTATGTCTGCAAAAAACGTTTTGAGAAACAGGTTTATCAAACACCAAAAAATCTGTTTTTGTTTCCTAGACACAGAAACAACAGAAACGTTATCAAATGATGCCTAGGTCTTGCATAAAATGTTCTCTCTCTCTCTCTCTCTCTCTCTCTCTCTCTCTCTCTCTCTTAAATTTATTGAACTCTCAGCATTGTACTTCCTATGTGGACCATGCCTACTTTGAGTTAGAGTTCAAAGCATTAGATGGATATTTGATGAATGAAAGCTTATCTATCATTATGTCACATGTATTACATTAACCATTTGCTTCACCACGGATAAAATTTTCCTGCAAACTCGGGCATCAGGAAATTTTATGGTTCTCATAATTGTAGGTGTTGAAATGAAATCTCAATTAAAAGAGTTATTTTAGAAACTACTAAAGCCTATGGGGATATTTTTGAACCCACGGAAGAAGGGGATTATTCCATTTCGAGGCATACTACCCCAATTGTAGGAAAGTTTCTTCCTTTTACTAGGGCAATTGATGGCAATATGTAGTTGCCACCAATTACAGAGAGACTTTTCCTTTTATGAACACCAACTATATAGAGACTTTTTTTTTGGAATAACAATTATAGAGAGATGTTTATCATTAAAATAAAATAAAATGAAATAAAAATTACAGATAAAGGTGTCAATCTGGCATGCAAAATTGAAATCAAAATAGCTATTTAACAAAGTGAATTGGTTCAGTTTTGGTTTCAAAATCTAGAAACTTTTATTGATTCGGTTCGATTTGGTTTCATAACTTAAACCATTCAACTAAATCAAATTACTTATTTTCGGGCCAAATAAGAAACCAAATATATTTTTTTTTTATCTTAAAGTAAATAGAACTTCATTCAAATAAAAAATAAGAGAAACATAAAGTTTGGATACAACGTAGCCAAAAGCAGGGACAGAAAAGACGTGTCTTACACAAGGTTTTGAAAATAAAAAATTCAGAAACCAAGAAATGACATGATCTTGTCGTTTATGTCATATAGACAAGATCAATCGGGATAGGGAATGGCCAAAACCTAGAACCCTAGAGAAAGGTTTGGGAACCCAACTAACAAAGCACTAAGATACAAATCACTATTTCTCTTTTTAATGTTTGAGAAAAAAAAAAAGTTTGATAGATTATGGCCCTAACAAATAAGATTTTTTTTTTTTTTTTTTTTTAATGAAAATATAAAAAGTTGGCCCAAACAGGACCTAAATAAAACTTTTAGAGTCCGTTTGATTTTGTTTCTCCTATTTCTATGTTTAGAAACAATAGAAATAGTTTTTGCCGTTTTTATGTTAAGAAACGATTTTTGGAATTGCAAAAAGGTGTTTGATTTTTCTGTTTCTCGAAACATTTTCAACAATATAGTCAAATTCAAGATATGAGTTAAGGCACGACGTTGTAGGAATGCAACTCATGAGTGAAGGCATGACGTTGGAGTTGCAGGTATGCTTCATGGAGATGAGATTCAGAAGGATGAAGGCATTCTGAAATTGTGAGCTTCACACAACGAAGTTGGAATCGCCGCATTTGGATAGCGAGAAGTTTGAACAATGGGTTGGCATTTGAGCAGGTCGAGTGAAGTATCAGGTTTTTCACAATTTTTGTCGCTCTCACTTGTTTTTAGAAATAGAAAAACAAGTCTAACTTGTTTCTCCATTCCTCCAGACACAGAATTAGATATAAATTTCTATTTCTTTTTCTAAAAACAAGTGAAACAAAGTAGGAAAATCAAACGATTTTGGGGTTTTTTTTCCATTTATGAGCACAGAAAAACGGAAAAACTGTTTCTAAAAACAAAATCAAACTGGCCCTTAATATTAAATCAAATTAAAACCAAACAAGAATAAGAAAGAGAATACAAAATCAAACCGAACTGAATTGATTTGATTTTGGTTTTTAAATTTTGTCCCATTCTCGGTTCGGTTTTAGTTTATGCGTTTGGTATTTCGAATTGACCCAAACGCCAGAAGAGACCATTGATTTGAGGGTCTACGCCGACTTTTCGCATCCAAATGAGTTCCGGGCCCCCTACTGGGCCTGCTCAGAACAACCTAAGCACAGCAGCTCCAGCCGGGTCAAGGACTCAGGGCCTCACTGCGTCGTGTGCTTAGGTTGTAGAAACTAGAACGATTGGAAAGTAAGAACTTCTAAGAACTAATCAAAATATGGAGAGGGAAGAAGATGACGATGTTGTCTGCTTAGACGAGTCTTTCTTCATTAACGACAAGTAACTTTCTCTCTCTCTCTCTCTCTCTCTCTCTCTCTCTCTCTCTCTCTCTCTCTCTGTGGTTGTGACCTTCGCTAGGTTGTTGCAGCTATCAGCTTACAACCTTTACGTTTGGGTCTCAAGTGCTTGAGCTCTATTGCCTCCAATCAGCTTCAAGTGAGTTCCAGATTGCCGAAAAATGAAAATTAGATGGAAAAAAGAAAAACCCGTTTACTGTTTTGTGCTTCATTATCTTTTTCCATATTCCTGTGATTAGCCTAGGAATTTACAAGTGCTTCCCATTGATTCTATGAATGGCTGGATGAGATTTTTCTTTGTATTGATTGGGTTTTTTATTATTAAATTCTCAACTGTATGTTTAATCCTCTCTTTCTACTGTTCTCATTTTTAATTGATTATGTATGTTCTCTTCTTCTTTTTTTATTTTTGCGGGGGTAAAGGGGGG
>NC_056570.1:15925092-16003966 GCF_013358625.1 Macadamia integrifolia
TGTGGGGGGTGGGGGGTGGGGGGAGGGTGTAAACGGTTGGAAAGCTTTCATTTTGGTTCCCTATTCAGTTCGGTTGATAAGAGTAAACTTCACCTTGGTTGAATTGATATAATTTTATATTGTTTTTGCTTGAATCTTTTTCTTTCACTTGGGTAATATAATCCCTGATTTCTTATTCATGGAACTGGATTCATTTTGTATAGTGCTAGGTAGGTCCATGTTCATCAGTCCATATCTTCTGTTCTTGATTCCACTTAATGTGATTGATTTTTTTATTTTTATTTTTTTCTTTTTATGGTACATTTCTAATAAATAGAGCAAATTACAAGCTTCCTGATCTGTGATTAGTAGGATTTTGATCTCAGCAATTTGTTTAAACCTATGAATGTCCTCCAAATTATCCTGATCACTAGACTATGTACTAAAAGTTACCTTCACTATTTTCAAAGAAAAATATTATTTTTATGATATAATGGTTGCAATAGATTTATACTTTAAATCAACTATGATAAATTGGTGTACGATGTCTTGTATTCCGGCACAGTTTAATCCAGGGAGTACTGGTGCAACGCCTCGACAGGCAGGACGGCGGTCCTTCTAGCCAATTAGCGGGCCATGGGGGTTGCAAGGGGGGCAGGAGTATGCAGGGGGTGTAGGGGGGTGCAGCCCCCCACTCGAATTTTTTATTTGAGGGCAGTTGTGTACTTTTCGGATTAGGGTTTTTCGTTATATATTTGTGGCAAGGGTTTCTTTCTCTAAAATGCAAGCAATACTGAGATGTGTGAGGACGAGCACTGTAACCCTATTCTCCATTGATAGTGAAGCAGAATCTCATCTCACCGGGGATGTAGGCAACCTTACTGAACCTCGTAAAATCCATGTGTATTGTTTGTTCTGTTTTTCCATTATCTTCTGCATCGTTTTAGGGTTGCGTTTCTACAATAAATATTTATCAACTTGAACAAGGAAGTTAAATTTCGATTAGATATGCATTGAACTTTGCTCCATGTGAAAATTGACCTAAAAGAAGAAGGGAAAAAAAAAATAGTTTGCATATATGCAGACATAGGTCAGGAAATTTTGGTTTTTTGAGTAAAAGATAAATATGAAAAGGGACTAAAGTGGTCAGTCCCTCATTTCAGGCTTCTCTACTTAGATTAGATAGTGATTGTATGATGTTCTCAACCAATTTGAGCTTTAGATGACTCCAATGGATTATTCAAGTTATTAAAAACAAAAAGAAAAAAAAGATAGTGGAATTTATAAAACTGGTACAAGAAATACTTCAGGAAGTTGTGGGAAAAGCACGTATAGCTGAAGAAAAAACCCTTATATTCAACCAGTGTTTTAGAAGGCATTCAAGGGATAAACCTCCCTTGATAATTTTATCAGAGACATGTGGCCAATCCATCTGTTTCTTTTCTATCTTACATTTGAATGGTCAAATCACCTTTGTAATTGGCAAAAAGTAAAGGAGCACAAACCACTTCAACCAAATGATCAACCATGTATTGGATATTCTCTGTGATAATGCCATCCACTTAACCATCTTTCAAAGCTTTATTCTGCCTGTGGTGAAATGCATTTCTAATGAAACATAAACATGAATAGAGAGTGATATGGGCTACACAAGCTGCTGTTGGTTGAAAATGGGTTCACCATGCCAATTTTGGCTTTGTGGGACAACTGCCCTTATGCATGCCTACTCAGTATTTTCTTAGTGGACTTTATGAATTAGTGTCAATAATAAAGATTGTCAATTGTAAATAATAGGCGTAAACCATGTTGTAGTAGAAATTATCAAAATGAACTAAATGATGGTAATTACTGTGCTTATATATACTAAATGATGGTAATAACTGTGGTTATATATACTAAATGATGGTAATAACTATGCTTATATATACTTTGCAAGAAAGAAAAAGAAGCTAAATATGCCAGTTGTAGACAGTAAATAAACTTTTAGATGTGATCAGGAAGATAAGTAAATTATGTGTACATAAATATTTACATATTTCATTCATAATTATCTGTTTATCCCCATTTCTAATAGTCTATGTTGTCTTGCTGAATCTACTATTTTCATATTCTGATATGAACTATTATGTGGCAGCTGATTTTGATCTTACAGGGCAATTAGTGTGGCCGGGTGCCTTGCTTTTGAACAGTTATCTTTCAAAGAATTCTGACATGATCCAAGGATGTTCTGTTATTGAATTAGGCTCTGGTGTTGGTAATATATATGCTGTTCAATAATAATCTTCTATTGTATTAAAGATTTTGACTGGGCTACGATAATATGCCAGTGTGTTTGATGAAATGAATTGGTAAATTGTCTAAGCCTTGAGTGTTAAAGTTGTAGGTTAAGGGGGACCGAAACAAATGTGAACCTACAAAATGTGTTAAATATTAGACTACTGCCAGAAGGTGAAAAGGTTTTCTAGAAATTTAGACTCTGTGTTCTATGTTTTCTCCATATACTCCAGACTCAATTTGAAGATCACGTATTTCACTTCCATATTTAATATGTACTAAACATTTGTATTATAAACCTTTTCTTTGGCATATAAAATGGCTATAACATATTAATCTTCATATGCCTGTGTCATGTTTATGCAGGATGATGACCATCTGAAGAAGCGGATAGTGCATTAGGGGTCCATGTAGGAGCCTACATCTGGGGTCATGGGCAGGGGATTGCTTTTAATTTTTTTCTCCTGGTATTAGAGTCATAAATTGCTTAGTGGACGGTAGTACTCTTTTTTGTTAATTTTAGTTCAGAGTTTTCCACACATAAATACTAGTTCATGAAGTTTTGTTGGTTATTGTCTTTGCTGATTCTAATATTCTTAATCATTTTATTTGAGGGAAATGGTTCTGCTGTAGGATTTTTAGATGGTTCCTCCCCCCCCCCCCCTTTTTTCTCTTTTAATTATTCATTTTTCCTTTGATCTGCATAAATAGGTTCAGTTTGGACTTGGATCATTCTGTACATTACAATTGTAACCGACTGGAAATAAGTACTTAACTAATTTTCTGTATCTCCAAACTTTTAGTTTGTTTACGTTGGCTAATGAAATAGTCTGTGTGCCCTAGTTAGGGTTCTTCCCTGGGTGAAACTTTGGCATTTAATAGCTACTGCTAATACCCACTTAGAGATATTTTCTATGGTGTGTTGAAATAGTGGTATTTTGTTGTGATCCATGCGGTCAGAGTCTGTTAAACTCCTGATCGAATGGCTCTTAGCTGCTGATCTGATGTTTGGTGGCTTAGTTGCTTTATGGGATTATAAGAAGGGAATAAATCAGATTTCTGGCAGTTGGATTTACTTGTTATTTTGTTCCTACTAATCTTTCTGGACAAAGGGTTTCAGATACCCATCCTGCATCATATGTTCAAGCCACATTATTTTACCACTGATTTCAAATTTCTTTATGCGTCTTAGCTGTCTCAAAACTTATTTAATGTTTTAAACCGATGTTTGTAATAGCCATTTGATCTTCATCTTAATGAGTGCTTGTTCATTTTCTTTTTCTGCATTCAGGTATTACAGGAGTTCTATGCAGCCTATTTTGTAATGAAGCTGTATTAACTGACCATAATGATGAAGTTCTCAAGGCAAGGTCAAGGGATCAATTAATCTCTTTACTCTTTTGGGTTTCATATGCTCTTTATCCTTCTCCTTCTCTCTTTTTTATTCTGGAAATAAAAATTATTAGGTCATTTTCAGATCTTGAAGAAAAATATAGAGCTCCATAAATCTTTGGAAACTCCCAGGAATTGTGCTGGTAAGAGATAAACTTGAGAAACCTGAGGTGCATTTGTATAAAAGCTAATATCAGTTTTTGGACTTCCTCTTTTCATATATATATATATATATATATATTGGTTAGCAGGATTAGTTGCTGAGAAGTTAGAATGGGGAAATCCTGATCATATGAGCCAAATATCACAAAAATATTCAGGAGGATTTGATCTGGTTCTTGGAGCTGACATCTATATCCTTAAGTGTTTCTATTCCTTTTACATTTTCTCATTTCTCATGATTGCTTTATCCTTTAATTTATTGGTCACATAGTTTTATTCTCATTTTGACTGCTTACGAAGGGGTGCATATTCATGTATCTGATACTGACTCTAGGGATAAAGTTGCACATGGACTGGACACGGGCCATGCAAAAAGCAATCAGTCTAGGAAAACTTGATTTATCAGTCCATATTAGTCTAGGGAAACTTGAATTTATCAGTCCAAGAGCTTCTAATTGTATCCCAAGGGTGAGATGCAGAAGCATAATTGGGTTACCCTTTGCATGCCTGCCCATGGAAAATTGCACCGAGAAAAAAAATAATTTTTTTCATAAATAACTTAACTAGTAAAACAGAGAAAAACTCTTCAGTGAAGTAAAGAAAGCAAAGTTGCTGAGGCATGGTAAATAGTGCATGTGGTTGCATTTACATCAAGGGTTTTGGGCAAATAGACTTCTTAGGGATTGGTCCATCCATTGTTTTAGCCCCCAACATAGACTTTTTCCTGCACTTAGTCTTTGTAAGTCTACTCTTAAATCCTTTCACCAATTTGGTTGGTTCAGTTTCAATTGTTTTTCAGTTTTCTTTGCTTGGGTACGGTAGGGTTATCTAATTGTTAAATCCTCAGAAGGATTAGTTACACTGTTTTTTTTACTAACTTTCTCCTTTTTTTTTTTCTTTTTTTTTTATATATATAAATAATGTTATAATGTTTATATCATAGGTTGTATTCATACCCACCACAGAATAGTTTATGATTTGTGGACCAAGTTCAAACTGTGCTTCTTCTTATGTGGATCGATGCAAACCGAAAAATTTAATAAGATATTAAGTATTAAAAACCTTTTAAAGCAAGAATTTTGAATTATCATTACTCAACTCAAAAGTCAAATCAACTAAACTAAGCATTAACTGACTAAATTGGTTCGGCTACATAGATCCTGTTTTGCCAGTTAATTTTATTTAAACCCATACTTGATGTTCCTAATACATGTGTGTCTTTTCACACCTATTTTCCCAATGTCAAGTGATATACATACTTGAGTGGTCTTGTACTTGGAATTTCCTTTCTCTACCTCATTTCTATCTTTCTTTTCATTAGAATTTTTGTTGATTATTGAAATATAAACTCAGTGACCTCCTTGACTATGTAATCTGCAAGTTTTCAACAGTCTAGTGTTCCTCCACTTTTTGATACGGTGGAGCAGCTGCTTCATCTTAAAGGGAGCAAGCAATGCAAATTCATACTAGCATATGTATCTAGAGCTAAGATGTGAGTAAATCCACTTATTTATAAACTTAATTGATTTTATTCACTGCTTCCGACTATTTTGTCTTCACTAACTTCCTGGTAAACTTAAAGCGTTAATGGATGCACTTTGTAACTGGATTTCTGTGGTCCATGCCCTTCGGTGTTCTATTCCTTTGGGAACTGGTGGGTAGTCAAACTTCAATGGTTGGTGGTTTTTGTGGGAGTTGTCTAAATATCATTTCATGAGTGTCATGTATTCATCACCGTAGCACCTCCTGCCTTGGATGTTAAAATAATACACAAGTGTGTCTTCACTCTCCCAATTGTCATATTGGATGCCTCTGGTCAATTATCTTATTGTTAAAGAAATGTTGCTTTGTTTCCAACATACATTTATTACCTTTGTGCAGTATGGACTCAATGGTAACAAATGAAGCTATTCGCCATGGAATGCAAATCAGTGAAGTACCTGGGACACGCTCTGTGGTAGGAAATCTTGAAGGTGTTATCTTTGAGATTACCCTTCAGTAGAAGGACGAGGCTCAATTGGGGAGGGAGGATCTTTTACGGTTTACAAAGTACTCTTAAAAGCAGAAACTCGAAGGTTGCTTTAGGTGAACATCAAAACCAGGATCATGTTGCAACATAAACAGTGGTTTCACTAATCATGAGTGTAAATCAGCATCTCAAACGGTTTTGTTCTTTGACCTACATGCAGAAACAAAATGAACTCATGAGGTGATATTATAAGGGCATCAAATCCTCATAAAATTCTGGATGTAACCAAGGCACTCAGGATTTTGGCTGAACAAGTGAGATTTTCTTTATTACATGATTCAAGTTATAGAACAATGTTAATGATATTTAAGGTTGATTTTTCATGTGATGGAGTTTGCAAAGTCGTCATGGAGTTGCATAGTGTTTCTTGCTGGCAAATAAGACTGTCTTGGGTTGGCATAAAAGGTCCATTCATGGCTTGCCTGAACTTTATATACCATATTAGTTTTCGGGCTATAAGCCTGAGCATAGGTTTTTTCCCTCATCGATCTACTCGGATTCACCACTTGAAACAATCCTGACTTTGTTATTTAAACTTTGTTGTGTAGTTCCTCAGTTTTGGACTGAAATATATTCTGGTTTGGAATCTCAGAATCCTCTATGAATCCTCAACTAATAGATAAATGTAGAGATCACCATGATTGGCTACACTTGACTTTAAATATATATTTTTTTATCCTTTTTGAAAAATCATTTTCCTTGTGTTAAATGCAGCCTATAAGTGTTTTTCTGGACACTTCAGCAGTACAAACTTTGATCCAAAGGTCTTTTAAATCAATTTTCTCTACTGTGAGGTTCATAAGATGGGAACCCACAATTCTTCCCAGAGAAGAGGACCATTTTTTTTTCTTTTTCTTTTCTTGATGGAAGAACCAACAAGACCCTTTTAAACTTTGTTAGGAAAATATAGATATTTTTATGCTCAACGATATTTGTTCCCTTCTGTAAAGAGTATTTGCTGCTATTTGCGTTGCCTCCCTCTCCATGTCTCACATTCTTAAATTTCTTATTTCCTCAAACAATGATATTTGGTTCTGTAAGTTATCCAAAACAAGAATCCTTACAACCAAATTGAATTATCAAACAAGTGTGTTTGCTCATTTCTTTGCTCTCATTGTGGTGTTTCTCTGAAAAATCAAACTCCATCCAAAATTTAAGACTTTTTTTTTCTGAGACTTGCTCATGGAGGAGTTCCAACTAAAGGACATCCTAGGATGATGGATGAATATTTATACAATATGTGGATTGTGTCATAACAGGTAGGAATCAATAGAGCATATTTTTCTTTATTGTGAGTTTTCTAAAGAATATGGACACCATCATCTCTGGGCCCTTTGAACAGATTATTTTTTCTAATCAGCTTTTTAAGAATGTTATTATGTACTTATTTCAATCTGTTCTTAAAGATAACTTAAACAATTTCTTCGTCACATTCATCATTACATCATTGGAACAAAGTAATTCATAATCAGAAACACCAAATCCATTTTTCATTCTTCACCACGTGTGAAGCAAAGGACTGCTCAAGTATGTGAAAAACCCACCCCTACCCAGGTGAAATCCTTTCACTATAGAACCCATCAATTCTTATTTGGGTGGGAGTCACTAGTACTACTCCCAATATTTTTGCATAGGCCATTTATATGATTGATAAAGACAATGGTATCTCATTAAGTGCTGACTAAATGATGACAATAAATGCCAATGTTGCATGCATTCGAAGGGTTTCTCATGAGCATAAAGCAGGTGAGAGATGTAGGATGGCAATCAAAGTGACTATTGGTGTGGAACAATTTTTTATTTTTTATTTTTATTTTAGTACCTCATCATTGCTTTTGAGCGAAGTACCACTATTTTTTGGACGTATATAAGCTTTTATCCGTATCCATTTTTCTCTCATGCCTGACAAAGACGTAGTACTTCTAATGCAACTCATTGCCTTTTGGGGATTGAAAAACCATCTCATTTCACTAACCTTAACCCCTACAATGATGTAATATCTGTACTATCTGTGTAATGAATTTCTTTTTCTCCATAAAAATAAATTAATTAATTAATTAAACCTTATATATTGGACTTCACATCAAAGAAGCATATCATTATATTTCCTTCCAGTCATACATATTGGATTTCACATCAAATAAACATGGGAAATGTTTGATGTTCTAGAGTGTGGCCTATGTCAGAATTCCCAAGTGTCGATCTCTCTCCTCCCCTCATGAAATGACATCTCTAAACCCCATTTAGGGAGGAGAGAGATCAACAGAGCATATGTCAGCACTCCCGACCAGAAAACAGCTTCCCAATGAACATATCTTCACATTTACTTCTCATGGAAAAGAAGGGGGAAAGGAGGGAGAGGGGAATGGATGAACTTTGAAAGGATTGAGATGCTACTGATGACCTTTACACATCCTTTTAATAACCTTAATGGTCTAAGTTTATAATTTATAGGAAAGATATGACTGCCCGTCACTTGGCCCCAGCATCAGTGGGGAGGCCAATGAACGCGCATAGGGCATCATTGACCCTACTATTCCACCTTTAAACTTCTAGCTCAATCTCAAAATGATTCTAGAGTTGGTTTAAACTCATAAATTAACTGAATTAACAATTAGATTAAAACGGAAAAATGATGGCAAAGAACAAAAAGCAAAATGATCAATTTAAATGATACAATACATGCACAATTTGATTAAGTTAGAAATTTCATGTGCTGAAGGATCTACCCAGTGAGATGGATTAGAATGGAGCGACGCTGTTTCAATTCCGTCGTGAAATGGAATGTTGAAGCCATAAGTGTTGTATGACATCCAAGATGCATGGAGAGGAGCCCAAGATCTCAACATGGATAACACATTTGTAGGCTTCTTCACTCACCAGTTCACATCCCATGCCTTCATTTTTGGGAAAGAAATTGTGCACACCAGTAACCAAAAGCTTTGTGCCAAAACCTAGTAAGTAGGATTGTTGCCGTGCTGTGTGATTTCAAGCTTTTAAAGCATCATGTTCTATTCTGCAATGAGATTGGACGTGCCTGGCCCTACACTTAGGCCTTTACCATAAGCAGCAATAAGAAGAGCCTCGGCTCTGCCTGCGAGTATCAGAGAAAGACAATAAACTCCAGAGAAGGATAACAGTGAAGAACAGAACCCTATAGCTGATAAAAACTTGAGTTACCAGGAGACTTATATAAGCACGACATGGGCCAAAATGAGCCTGGCCAGACAGGGATTGGACACAATTTAGTTCAAAATTTGTCAATTCCACATCCCAGGCCTGGCTGCTTGAACCCTAGTAAAAATTATGAATAGAGAATCAAGGGTAACCAACAAAACTGGTTTTCTTGGCTGCACTGAATATAGCATTCCCCTATTTATTGAGTTTTGCCACAATACTGGTAACAACGATTTACATTCTAAAATGGAAAACCAGGGAATAGCAAGTGCTTCATTTCAAAGCCAACATTGCCTGGCAGCAGGGTCACATACTTGGTTGACTTGATAATGGAGTAATACTCATCCTTCATAGGAAGCCAATTCTCATAGAGGGCTAACCTCTGTGCAACGGTAAGGTTGTTCCATTTGTAACCTAGTGGTCATAGGTTAGAGTCAGGAAACAGCCTCTCTAAAACAGGGGTAATGCTGCATACATTATGACCCTCCCCAGACCCTGCAGTGGCAGGAGCCTTATGCACTGGGTATGCCCTTTTTTTAAGTTGACCCATCGTAGTAAGGGTAGAATAATATGGCTAAGCAATACAATTATTAAAATATTAAATGGGTACCGTGATCCTTTTTCCGCTTTAAGAGGGGACCCAAAGATGGAAATAATGTTGATGCAAGCTTCCTGCTGTCATCCTGTCAAAATACAGCAATAAATTGTGATCAAGTTTCAAGAAAAATGATACCAAAATATTAACCAAGCAGTCGGCCAAAATTAGCTTTCACATCAAATACACCATTAATGGGTTAGGAATATGGTCAAGTACATCATGAGCCATTTCATTAAAACACAACATGTAGGTGTAAGAACCAGCTTGCAGGGAAGCAAAGGGAATTAATCCATGCCAACTTCCATAACTGGGTGAGAACTCAGGAAAGTACAAAATTTATGTGTTTGGCAGCAGATCAATTTCACCACCTCCATGCATAATCTTTAGCTGATTTTCAAATGAGAAATCTTGAACGAATAGGGTGAGGTGTTCTTTCGTGTATTGTCTTTTATCAATCATTTCTGTTTTAGCCTTATTGCAAAGGAAGGAATGGTGCTAGTCTGAAGGCTAACAGCTAAATATAGAGCTTAATGTCGTATCTGAAATAGAAGGTCAAAAGGGAGGCAATTGCCGTATATGATTGAACTTCTGCGAGTTCAAGTTCGGTCATACAGCATTCCTGCACTTCATCGACCTTCTCCAGCAAGAGTATAAAAGAGCAAGGAAAGAAAGTGTCACATGCCAACATTAGACTTGAAAAAATACGCCACAGAGAATCCCTAAGTGCAGTGAAAAACGATCCGCTTATTTTCTTTTTCTTTTTTTGAAGAAGCCTACAAGTAAGAAAATGTTTTTGAGAGAAGTTTCAGGGCAGGGCGAAACATCCTTTGTGCTTTAACACCCTGTAGCTTTAATTAATCCATCATTTCTATCGTTATATTTTACCTTTGGCAAATAAGATCCAATGGAAAAAGTATCATCCTTCAACTCCTCCAAACAATGGTTTGGCGGGATAACCTTCATCCTTCCTAGTGAAAGTAATCTCAGTATATCTATGCAAGGACCCACTCAATAGCAGCAGCAAGGTCAACCATTGATATTTCCATTGAAAAAAAAGTCCAAGTTTTGTTTCCTGAATCTCAATTCCACATCCATCACAAAAACCAATATTACAAGCTTCAAAAGCCATAAAAAGCAACACCCAAGCAAAAATTCAATAATTCAGCAAACATTCACAAAACTTGATAATATCCTCTTGCAAAAATCTCATTCGTCCATATTTGGGCAATTTGAGGCCCAATCTTCATAAAAGCTACTCCATATATAGCAAAAACCTGTTTCACAAAGGCTTCAAGAACTGACCCATGCTTTCATCTACAGTTCCATCAAGTGCTCTATTCATATCGGACATTGAATAAGCATGTTTTTCTTGATCAAACATTCAGTTAGACTTTTTCTTCCCAGAAGGGAACTTAATTCAATTTTTTTAATATCTAGGAAGTAGGATCAATGTTTAGAAATTTCTAAAGTTTTTCTCTCAATGTAATGAGGTAAAACAAAATGGACCAAAGTCAAATATTCAAGAGATGAGATAGACTGATGTAGCAAGAGAGGTTCCAGCACAAGTATTCATGCAGGAACAAGCCCAAATCCAAGTCTAATGTGTTAACAAGCAGCCTAATAGGTTATATGGTTCATGGGCTAGGAATCTTTATGTTTTCTGTTGATGCTATTTGTGAACCTGGGAAGGCTTTGCACTCAAAACTTTGGGTTGTCCCAATTTGACTTGAACTTTGGGTGCCATCTTCAATGGAAGATTTTTCTTATATGCATGCCAATTTCGGGAGAATGGAAATCGGGTAATCCAATAATGGGAAAGATGACAACTAATCTGTTAGAATCTAGAAGCTCAACCAAGGATGAGATCAGTATAGACAAAGACATTGTAGTTCATACTTCTACAAGGAGTATAGAAATAAGTATTAGCGATAAGGCAACCAAGGTGCCAGTCTAGGCTCAGCCGCCTGGATGCCTTGATAACTATGTTGGCAATATTGTCACTCCCTGCATTGATTGCATAGAATCTCTCTGCAATGATGGTCCATTTTCTCTCTTCTCCATCAATCAGCTTCAGCTTCACCATGTACTGTTTGAACAAGTTCAATTGATCCAACAGAACAACAGGGACTGATTATATATATAGAAGAAACCCAAGTAAATAACAGTGCATCATACTGATCTCATGTTCCCACTCCTCCAATAATAGGTCCCGTATACAAGGGAGATAAGTGGCAGATACAAATTAAACTAGTTGGTCGTATCTAGTCCTCTAAAGGTGTGAAGTCTTGGGGATGTCTAGGTTAGTTTCATTATTAAGAAACGAAGCCACAAAGAGATTTTGTTCCTGGTGAGAGGCAAACGTAGTTAGTGAGATACTAAGCCTAGGCTTGGGGTGAGACTCTTCAAGTCATACCCTTCTTCTCTCCTATCCAGTTGGGACACTTGTTAGAGTAGTGACCCTTCTCGCCACAAATATGGCCTCTAATGTTCTTCACCCAATCACTATCCTTGTTAAACTCTGACCTCTTTTCTTCAACTCTGCGAACTTCAGGCTTCTTTTCCTCCATACGTGATGGAGGTCTGTAATTGGAGGGGTCTTGAGCATACTTTTTCAATAAATGGAGTTCTTTTCAGCTGTCTTAGCATGAGCTGCTGCCACATTAAAGGACCTGAAATCAGTGTTAGTCAATTTGACTCGGATCTCAGTACTTAGTCCATTGATATATCGCATCACCCATTGCTGGTTGTTTCCCAAAGTCGACACCTTAAAGATAGTTTGTGGAATTCGAGGGTGTAGGTATACACATTCTTGTTGCCTTGTTGTAAATTAAGCAATTTATGGAACATCACCTTCTCATAATTAAGAGGAACAAATTTCTCAGTCAAGAGCTACTTCATGACCTCCCAGTTGGTAAATTGGCAATGGGTCCAAGTCTTTTGACAAACCTTGCATGCAGTACATCATCCCACCATGAACATGCATATCCAATAAACTTGGTGAGAATCATAGTTGTCACGGAGCCAAGGCGAACCAAGACGGTGGAGGGTTGTCTAAGCGCTTAGGCGAGAAGGCGCAAGCCTTGAGGCGAACAAGACGACCAATTGTTATTTTTTATTTTTCCTATTTTCTAACATTATTTAGTAAGTTATATATACCTTGTATCATAAAAAATCAAGATTAAGCAACATCAAGTCATTAAAAATCAACATTTAGCCATATTAAATCATAAAAAATTAACATTAAGTCATATTAAGTTATAAAAAATCAAAATTTAGAGAAATGCTCTAGTTCTATAACAAGTTTGACTGGTCAAATGATATTATTTTTATATGAGACATTTTGTATCAGTTATAATATAAAACCAGCTTTCCAACAAGTCTAAGATTACTTAAATCTAAGTTGTAATGATAAAGTTATGTTCCAGTCAAACTTATTTTTAAGTGTGCGAATGCTGTTAAAATCGCTTGAATGAAAATAATTTTATGGATATCAAAACAAAAAATTATTTTACCGGAATTTTGGTTTTTAGCAATGTTTTAACATGATAGAATTTATAAAATTTTCATAATTGAGAAAAACTCCAGCATTTAAAAGTTGAAAATCGCCCCTATAACCAAAATCCAGTTTTTCTTCTTGGACTGGGGGGTTGACTTTTTATCCTTTTGGAATTTGATTTTTAAACTATTTTTATTGGATTCAAATAGGGGGTATTTGCTTATTTATGAATAATATCTTAAGTAAATGAAATAACAAATATAAAAAGCATTTACTTAAATGATATTTGGTATAAATAAGTGTCAAAACACAAGGCGGTATGCAGTGCAATAAGGCGACTATCGCCTAGGCCCTAGGCAAACCGCCTGGACGCCTAGGCGACGCCTTGACAACTATGAAACTAAGGATGAGCTCACACTTCTTCTCATCCGGAAGAAATTTATAAGCAAAAATTCTCTCCACTTTGGTAAGCTAGTCAAGGAATTCTTCAGGTCCCTTTTCACCACTGAACTCTGGAACCTCAACTTTGATGCCATAATCTCTATCAGAAAATTGTCAGGTAACATCTTGGGGGACAATGGGATTAAGTTGCTACCTATGAGGTGTATCTTTAATCCGTAAGGTATTGAACTGAGGAGGTAGTGTAGAAGATCCTTCTTTAGCTCGCTTATCGGACCTTTTCATAAAAGCAGTCATCTCTTCTATAAACTTGTCAAACTTGGCTTCAGTCCTCTCAATCCTAGCATCAATATTCTGTTGATTCTCATACAATATTCGTTGACCCTTAGCTAACTCACGATACAATTTTTGTAGCTTAGCATTTGTGACATGACCTGCCATAGTTAGGAAAATTAGAGGAAATTTGCTCTGATACCACTTGATGCGAAACCGGGTTTCTAAAATTAGAAGTGGTTCGCTTACGGACCCATTTAATAGTGAAATAGCCAAATATCAAGAACAATGGCAATTCTGTAATTAACTTGAAGTTCTAATAAAAGGTGGCAATCTGGTAAATAGATGATAACTTGAACATAAGAGGAAATATCGAAGGGAGAAGCAATGTACAAGATGGAGAGGGGTAGACTTGGAACTAAGAAATAAAACAGGACAATTGAGAATAAGAGAAACAAAAAGAATGATATTAATGGAAATTCAAACAAAAGAAAGTAAAACCCTTTTTTACCTCACGACAACCTAGGGAGTCACGTTGAACACCAAAAGAAGAAGTCGAACTTCAGCCATTGGAATTTCTATCAACAGCTTTTAACCTCTAGATCTGTTGTTGCCTAGGCCTACTGAGTCGATCCAAAATATTACACTTCAAGAGATCAGCCAGAGCTCGATTGCAGATTTCTGAAACATGGGATCAGCGACAGTAGGAGGTTCCGCCATGGATGAAAGGCTGGTATTCTCAGTGATGGATTTCAGCCACCAGAACCCTAGGATTTCTGATCGCCCAGGCTAGTACGTCCTTCGTTCAATGTTTCAGAATTAATGGATGGCCTTCAAGAGGGTTTTGATCCAACTGAAGGGCTGTTAGGTTTGTCCAGAACAGAGTAGTTCGAGAGAAGGAGAAAATTACAGCAGGAACAGTAAGGAAGAAGAAGAAATAAAGAAATAGAAGGGGAAGAGATTAGAAATTTTTCAGAAAGAGAGGAAGAGGGAATCGCCCACGGCAGCCATAGTTTCACACCCAAAAAAAATCTCAATCAAGTTCTAGGTCTCCAAAATCTGAATTCTTCATTGGGTTACATAATATAAAGGCAAGCAAAGTGTAACAATGGAAGCTAAATAAATTGGAAACTACCCTAAATAGCAACTGAAATAAAATCTCCTACTAAACTTGACCACACCCTACACTAATAATTAAGGAAACAAAATCACTAAATTACTCCCAAAATTTCACACGCCTAACTGCATCAAGTATATATTTGACTATTTCTTCTGTTCTTATATACTAATTTTTTACCATAATACCGCTAGTAATATTGCTACTACAACTCACCCATAACTACTGATCTGACCAGTACATCAGTCTCAGATTTCCAGCATTTATTCTCCTTCCCATTAACTATACTCAATCTCAGTTTTAGTCTAATTTGAGCAACTGATTTTGTGTTCTAATTAATCTCCCTAAATCTGGACTTTTTATTGATGTTTCAATATGTAACCTAAAACTAATTAGAAGAAAAAATGACCACCCCCCCAAATAAAAAAAAGTTGTTCAATGATCTTGCACACTAAAGACGTGGGAGTTTCAAACCTAATGCATGGATATTACTATAGTTTAGTGCAACCCCCTCCCCTGTACAATTAAAAATAAATTAATGATATACTGTAACTTAAGGTTTGGATATACCTTGGTTGAGCGGTTCCCAGAGAGTTCAAAGTGATTCTTCCACAATGAAGATGGGACTGGAACAACAGAAAATCCAGAGGCAACTAACATCCCAATCCATAAACCATATCCAAATCCTCCACTCCACCATCCCTTGTTCCAGAAAAAGGAAATTCCTCAGACATTGCAATGACAAAAATGTTACAATAAATATAATAGAACATCTACATGTGCTTCTGAAACTGTTATATGAACAATGACTATGAGAACACCTCTAAAGAAATTTTTGATAAGAGAACACTGGAAGGAGGAAGGGGAAGAATTGAGAAGCAACCCACTTGATACCAGAAATGAAAAAGCATTATATTATGAATGGATTGCACTTCCAAAAGCCACAGTGACTTAAATACTCGAAGCTATGAGCAAGAACTTTAGATTTCTCAACCACGATATGCCTGTAGATCCTTGTATTAGGTAGGGTAATCTTCCACAGCACTATGAAGAGTGAACTAGAATGCCGCACTACAATTTTTTTTACCCTTCTTTTCCATTTATGTTGTTCAAAATATTGAGGATAGAATAGGAATTTCACAAAGTAACAAAACCGTACCAAACCCCTATATGCTCCTACTTAACTCCTGTTTTCTCGCATCAGATGGATCCACCCTGTAGATATTTAAGAATTTGAGAAACTAGAACCAAAGAAGAAGAAAGGAGAGAGAGAGAGAGAGACAAGGAGACTGGGGGAGGAAGGCTTGTGCAGTAAGTGATGATTAACCACCTATCACCAACCAGTCTCTTTACATTGAATATGAAACAATTAAATACTCTGAGTAGGAAGCTAAAGACATAATATTAGTAGAACTCTAAAGCCTAATAGGAAAGTCTAACTAACAAAAAATAAGTTGTAACAAATACAATCCCATGGTATGGAAGTTTATGGACACCCATAGACCTCCAACCAGCACATATAGTCATACACTCTAACACTCCCCCTCAAGCTGGGGTATAAATATAGCAAAAGAAAGCTCCAATCTGAACCAACAAGAACTCCAACGAGCACGGAGAGAACTTCAATCCACCACCATAAAGCCAATACTAATATCATCTTAAACATATCAAGCATCAGTAGATAAAGAAACGTCGTGTCGAATAAACCGAGCAAAACCATCAGTAATATCAAAAGCCCTTCTCAAAGAAGGCAATCCAACAACAACGAACAACTGCAACACCAAAAGCCATTCCCAAAGAAGGCACTCCAACAAAATTGTAGCATCCAACAGCTACATCAAAAGCACTCATGAGCCTCAAATAGAGGTCTCCCCAAACCAAGTAGCAACATCAAGTTGTTGGGGACCAAACAGCACCAGGTCGCTGAATATAACCATCTTCAAAAGATAAAATTGTTGTTGAGGACACACACGAGCAGATACTTAACAATAAATCAATCTTCAACTGAAATAATCTTAACAATAAATCAATCTTCAACTAAGATAATCTTGAACAGACTAACTCTAACCACTGATGACTTGAGTTAAGCAAATAAAACCAGATAAAATTGATAATAATCTCCAATCTCTCCCTCACGTGTAGCATTACACGTGGACAACTAAGTCCAATAATCAGCATCAAAGGATAAAAAATAATTTCTAATCTCCCTTGCACTGTAGCAAATATGAACAAATAATCTCCAACCACCACGTCATGTAAGTACCAGATTTTCAAAAGAAAAAAAAAATTTGTAAATTCGAAATTGATGTGCTCTCAAGCCCACCAAAGCAATAATATGGCATATATATATATATATATATGCCCAATGGCAATTCTGTAATTATTTCATGTAATCCCGGGTTTTAAATCATCAATGACCACAATTATTGGCCCATCTAGTCAAAAAAATTGACTTGTTCTTGTAAGTGAAAAGTTCCTTTTACAAATGAAGCATTTTGCCATATCCAACAGACTGTCTCCCTCACTTGCTAGATCTGAATCATTTTCTTCTTCCAAGGACAGTTCAGCCTTGGTAGTTGGCAGTGGGTTTAGAGGGAGAACGATGATGTGGTTCTAAGAATCGTGGATAGCAAACTGCCCAAGCTTTAGGCCAATATACACACTTTGGTAAAATTAGTCATACTATTAATAAGTATTTGGTAAAATATGGTAAACGTCTATGGGCACAACAATAAGCCAATACATCAGTGGTTGATGAGAATTCAAAAGTGGTTTCATCTAATGATACTAATCTTGCACCTTCATTTCGTTTGAGTCAATCAAAAACTGTCTTGTGATCATTATCACCAGTTATTGAAACAAGTTCAGTAGCTTCAGACCATGGTTTAAAGTAACGGTTCATATCGTACCATATTAGTATCAGTCGGCACCGATACGATACATGTATTTAAAAAAGATTCATATATATCGAAGTGTATTGTACAATACGGTACGATACGCATCGATACTCATCGATACATACCGATACTCTCGATATGTACAATTGAGCCCTGAACAGCTGAATTATACATGTGTATCAGTTTGTATCGAACCGTATTGAACCGATACTCACCTATACACAACTGATACGCAACCGATACTCACTGATACTTAAGATACATATCTACAGAACCCATTTCACTTTCGGAACAGAGCTTTTTCTCCTCGTTGGCAATACTTAAGTTTCTAAAATTTGAAGCACAACTGCACTTTACCCAAAAAAATTCACAATCTTGATTACCATTCTTTCATATCCATTTTGTCATGAATTATGGCATTCTCATATTGATCATCTCCTCTAGTTTACATCTGTAGAGTCCTTGCAGCCAGATAAGCGTCTTCCGTTTGATTTCTCCATTCCATTATTAATTTCTATAAGAATCATTACAACTAGTGTCATCATTTCCATTTAATGTTTTTGTCCTTGCGACAAGCCAAGTGTGTTGATCCTTCCACAAAATTGAATGTTGCATCTCATGTCATGACTGCTCAAGTTACAATCATCCCTTTTGTGCAGTGTTCTAAGAGTATTTTTCATACGAAGCTGGATGGCATGATCAAACAATTAAGTTTGTTTTACTTCATTTTTTGCTATATTTGAGTGGATTTAGATAAAAATAAATAAATTAAAACATTGCATCAATTTATTCATAGATTTTAAAATTTCTTAGAAAGTCAACAGCACCATTACTACATGTAAGATTTCTCATCCTTTTGAAAAATTTCAATTGAATACACTCGTCTCTCAGTACGGTGTTCTCTATTTTAGCATTTATGCATGATAGACGTTATAAATAGCTTTTTTACTGGTCTATGAAAATGTGTTTTTTGTCCATTTATATGCATATCTTAGTATATCTCCGATATGATACGATACCCTCCGATACGTATCTTAAATTTAGCCGACCGATATAATAACCGTACTGATACTAATCCTTGCTTGAGACTCGTTCAACCACTGTTAAATTAGCCCATGCAGGTACTAGATAAGGCTTCTTGTTGCTTCATCTCCTACCACTTGGGTCATTGATTTAAGTGCACCTATATTGTAGAAATCTTGTCATCCATCACGAGTCATCCTTACTACCCAAATTTTTGGTCATGGTATAGTTTCTCCTACTTCATCTTTATCCTTATCATTTGTACTTCATGTAAGTCCTCATTTTTGTAAGTCAACTTACAAAGGCTCTAAATTGTTCTATTATTTTTTATCCTTCTTATCGTGTCTTTTAGGATCTTCAAATAGGGAAAAAGATTGATGGAGGGCATGAGAAGGATGGTATATACTACTTTGATGGCGATTCTTCATCTATTGATGCTTTTACTACTCCTGCTATTTCTCCACTTCACTAGCATTATCAGTTGGGACACTTGTCTCTCTCCAACAGGAAATAGCCTCTCAGCAAAACGTGGGGGTTAGGTTGTGTTACTTCATACATTATGACCTTCTCCAGGCCCTGCAATGGCAGAAGCCTCATGAACTGGGTACACCCTTTTACACTTATCTCTCTCCAAGCTTCAGCAAATGGTTCCACATTGCAAACCTGTTTCCCACATTGAGTGTTGAAGCTGTGAGCTTGACAAACATCATCGCACCTCTTTTCCCTCACGTTCTCTTTAGTCTATTACCATATTTGAGGTCCTATCGTATTAAGAGTAGATCTGGCTTTTCTTATTTTGTTATTTTGGTGGACAATTATTCTTGGTTGAAATGGTTGTAATTATTAAAAGATCGATATGAGTTCTTGTCTATTTTTAAATAACTTTGTACTTAAATAAAATTCAGTTAAGAGCTTGCTTCAAGATTTTCATTCAAATAAAACTCCTAGGGGGTACTTTTTTTTTTAAGTTTGGCATGTGTGGCTCTTGCTCCAAAAACCCTAGCAGGAGAAAACTTTTCGAAGGATGCAACCTGGTTAGGCTGGGCAGCTTCCCCCACCCTCTCCTCCTCTCTCCCTCTCCCTTCGCCTTCTCCCCCTCTCTTCTCTTCTCTCCCGAATCTCTCCCTCCCTCCTCGTCCGCTCATCTGCATCTCCCCTCCCGTCTCCCTAATTCCTCTTCTTCTCATGACTTCTTCCTTCTGCTCCGTTCTTCTTCCTCCTCCTCCCTCCCTCCCTCCTTCCTTACTCTTCTTCTTCTCCTGCCCTCTCTTCTTCCTCCTCCACTCCCTTTCCCTTCTCCCCAGCTTGCTAGCATCAGTCACCAAAGAAGGGTCGAAGTCGGTTATCTCGATCGGTGTCGAGGTTGCTGCAACCACTCGGCTCATATTCCCGCCAGTTGCCTGCCCTGCTGGACCTATTCATGACTTGGTGCTGGCCCCTTCTGGGCTAGCTGCTCCTCGGTCATCGTCCCGACAAGCTTGCGACCCTTTGGATGCCTCTACTGCCAGGCCTGCTGTCCAACCTTCTAGTTGGACTTCGGGCTCGTTTGGTCTGTCCATTGGCTCGTTTGCTTCTCCGGTTCTGCCTCTCGGTTAGCTGCTCGCCATGCCTGCAGCCCATTTGACGCCACTCTCACCAGGCCTGCTGTCCCGTTGGTTGTTTCCCCTCCGGATGCCAGGCTCGCTTGGTTTGTCGGCCTGCTCATTGCTTCAGCCTTCACCCTTGTTGTCTGCATGCCCCGGGGGACCTGTCGGCCCCTGGGAACCTGCCTTTGGTCTGTTGGTATGCCTCTTCGACACCAGCCCTCTATGCCGTTCTCAATCGACAGCCACTCCGTCGTTGCCCTCATAAAGGCCGGCACCTTATCACCTTGGAGTCTCCTCCAGCTAGGACAACTGACTGCTTGGCCTAGGCCCTCCATAAGGCCAGCGCTCCTCCATCGTGGCTGCCTCTTCACCAGCGGTGCTCCTTCGTGTTTGCGGCTAGGAAACATTGTGTTAAGATGATAGGGTTAGGGATTGTGGTTCTCTTCTCAATTGGGACCGTTTTGCCCTCCTCCTCAAGTTCAGCATCCGGGCTAGTCTGTTGAAGTTTGTTGGGGCCATGTGGGCCCTGTTTGATGCCCTATTGGGCTTTTGTATCTCTTTGGGTTTGTAAACCCTCTTTTGGGGCTATATTTTCCCTTCCCCCTTCTTTAATGCATTTTACAATTCACCCAAAAAAAAAACACTCCTAGGTATATTCAACATGAGCTTTCTTCTTCTCTTCTTCTCTTGCATAGGTACTGGTTGATCTAGTTCTGGTTCTGTGACATACATAACAACTAAAAGTAGAAGCCTGCACAAACTTTTAGGAAATGACTTTCTAAACAACATTATCTCCAAAAAAAATAAACATAGATGTAACAAGAAGTTTAAGGAATTAGAGAGTTCGGAGGCGTAGAAATAAAGAACAAAAGACTTGAATTTCACATAATAAAGACAATCAATATTATTTCAAATGTAGAACGGGCAAGAAACAAAAGAATGCTTTGATATAATATTAATAAGGAAATAAAAGAATTCAAATTGGAATAACTTATGACCAACCTGTTTCCCATCTTGTGGATACGGAATTGATTGCTCAATATATACTTTAGTTCCTAAAACAAAAAGGGGGGGGTGTCTCAGTACAGAAAGTAAAGACATTTTAACAGCTGGTGAATGAAGCTAAAATTCTTAAGTCCAACAGAACTATAGTCACAAAAGATAAGATAATCAAGTCAAATCTCAACAGTGAAGCACAAACAACTGTTTAAGATGAAGAGAGCAACCCACGGGCAAGCTTGAGAATGTAGATCTTCCACCAGGGATGAGCTTAAAGGCAGTTTAATAGGCACAACCTTCTTTCCAGCATGTCTACTAGGGCAGTAAATTATGCAAGCAACAACAAGACTATCAAAATTGCATTTGGGACTTCCACAAGTGCTTGGCTGGTCATTTGGATAGGCTATAGTAAATGGAGCATTTGGAAATTTGAGGAAGAAATGGAATTTTAGCAGTAATTAGGTCAAGTATCCCTATAAGAATTTCAAGGGTAATTCAACTTCTCAACCATTACGAAGCTTCATTCTAGATTGTGATTGTACACCTATAAACTTCACACAGCTTCTCGTAAAAGCCAATGTGGCAATCCAGTTAAAGCACCATAAACTGGCTTCAGCTTTTCCCAACATTATCATTTCATTATTACTAATATTATTACTCATTTTATCATCATTTTATTCAAATATGAAAATTTTAATCATTATGGCACTATTATAATTAATCGCCAGAATTTGTATTGAGGTTTCAGCAGAGCACCTTCTCCCCTCCACGGTCACCATTTCCGACGGTGAGGGCTTCACCTTCTCCCAAGAATTCAAGTACGATTGGATGCCTCAGTATACCATCTGCAAAATTTCTGGTCATTATACTTGCCTCTTGCGAATAACTGAAAGGAAAAGAAAAAGATATAAAGAAAAAAATAATAATAATAATGGAAAAGAAAATGCAAATGATTCGCTTGAGGACTTGGATGACGATGATTCTCTTCTTCTGAGGACTTGAACGTCGAGGAGGACCCCCTCCTTGATGAAGCCTTTGCCTCTCCTGCCAGTCATGGGCAGAAGTCTGCTCGCTGAAAACCTCGAAGAAAGCATAGCCTGATGGCCAATCCTGACTCTGCCAACGTCAGACCCTCTTCCTTAGACCCTTCAGACCATCGGTCCCTGCTATCTTCTCAGAACCGCTTTTCCTGTCTTCTGGACCTGTCAGGGTCCGATGGCTACGACGACGACGACTCCCCCTCTTGCACTCCCTCTTGTCAATCACCTCAACTCCACATCCTTACCCTCTTCTAACGCTAATGCCACCTCTCAATCGCCCCTCTACTCCTCCATTCCCTTTTCTAGCCAAACCGCCTTTGAAGCTATCGACTCTGGGTTATCCGATGCACTACCACCCCCTGTGGACCCCACCTTTCCATTCATCGACAACTCTCTCCACTTTTCCCTTCCATCTCCAATAACCCCCTTGGACTCAAGCCTCCCCTCTCCTCTTGGGACTGTATCCTCTCTCCCTGAGCTTGGGCTTCCTATCGGTCAAGTCTTATGTTGTCCTCTTGGGCCTGTGCCTCTTCTCTCTGGGACTGGACCAAGGTCCCCTTTGAGTACTCGCCCTCCTTGCCTTGGACCTGGGCTTGCCCCATTAGGGCTCCACCCCTTCAACCCATCGCCCCTAACCTCCTCTCAGGTCTTCCCCCTAACCCAATGATCCCATCTTCCTTGCCCGCCTTCTTCTCGCCTCCCCTGGCCTCTGCCAACCTAAGCCTTCCCCTCTTTAACCACTGCCCCCTAGCACCATCCTAGTATCTTGTGGTGCTACTTTTGCCTAGTTGTTCCCTTTTGGGCCCATCTCCGATCGTTGTTGTTCCCCGACACCTGCCCTTTGTGCCTCGCTCAGTCCCGATGCTTTCCTGCCTCTACCCATTCTCTTTGGGAATGGGGATAGCCTGAGCTCCTATGCTTCCGCCCCTAATCCCTCCTGCATTAGTTCTGTAGCCCCTTGCCGGCCCTCCTCCACAACCTTGGAAGGTTTTCCCCCCTCCCCGGTCAGCTCAGGCCCTTCCTGAGCACACTAAACCCGAAGTTAGCTCCCTCCACAGCTTGGATCACTACCCTGATCCTCTGTAGCTCTCGGACACCCTTGTGTCCCACCTAGGCTCCCTGCCTAGCTAGACCACCTTGGAAGGTGCTAAATCATCTCTCTAGTCCCCCAAGTGACCATTGCCCTGTGCTCCCCCCTCGGCCAGGCTACCTATTTGGCCCCCAAGCTTTGCCTCATAACCGCTCGGCAACTTTAACCCCACTTGACCCTCCTCCCCCGCTGCCTCCTTTAGCCACCAAAAGGAATCTTCACCCCACCAGATCCACCTCCCTTCTTAGGGCTTCGGATACTCCTCGTAGTCCTAAAGCTCCCCATACTCCCCTTGCCTCTCCCATGAAGGAATACCACCGTAGGCAGAATTCCAAAGCTGCTCAAAGCACTCCAAGTCCACTTCTGGCTCCTCCAAGCCTTTGCTACCCCCTCCCCCCCACCCCAAAATGATCCTTTAGAATGTTCGAGGTCTCAACTTCTCGACTATATATGCTTCCATCCGCTCCCTCATCAAATCCTCAAAATCCGCCTTTTGCTATCTCTTTGAGACCTGTGTGTTAGAGCCTAATGCTTCCCATATCATTGCCTCTATTGCCCCCTCTTGGTCTTTTCTCTCCAACTACTCTTATTGTCCTAATGGTCAGACTCAAATTCTTTGGAACTCCTAATCAACATTACAATCCTCTCCTCCCCCCAATTCATCCAGCTTTCCATCTCCTCCCCTTCTGGGTCTTTCCCCCCTGCTTCTTCACTATCATGTATGCTCTCAATAGAACCCAAAATAGATTGCCCCTTTGGAATGATCTTAGGTACATTGGCTCCCTTTCGTGGGGCTTGCGGTGATTTCATTGTGGTCAGAACCAGTCATGAAAAGGCAGGTGGTGAGCCCATTGACAGCCCCTTTGTTGATGCCTTCAATGATTGCATTGATGATATTTCCATTAATGACCTAAGGTGGTATGGTGTCAAGTTCACCTAGCAAAACCACAGGAATGGCCCGGCCAGAATTGCTTGCAAGTTGGATAGGATCCTCACCAATGAAGCTTGGCTTGATTCCTTTCCTCCTCCCATGCCACCTTCGACCTCCCCGGCATCTCTGACCACTCCCCCATCTCCCTCCTTGTCCACCCTTCCACCTCCTTTGGCCCTAAACCCTTTAAGTTTTTTGACATGTTGAACTCCACCAGGATTTCATTCCCATTGTCCACGAAGCTTGGGCCATCCCTATTCAAGCTTTCTCCACCCCTCTCACTGCTTTTGCTAAGAGGCTTGGAAATGTCAAATTTGCCCTCAAACATTGGAATTCCAACTCTTTTGGAAATATTTATTCCATAGTTTCCTCTTGTCGGGAAAAACTTGATCTCATCCAATCAAGACTTCAAAATGACCTCCAGAACCTTTCCCTAGCTGAGGAAGAGAAAGCTACCTCATCTAAGCTCTCCACTCTTCTTGCCCATGAGGAAAGCTTTCTTAGGTAAAAGTCCAGAATCAAATGGCTTGAGCTTAGCGACTCTAATACCTCCTACTTTCACCGTTCCTTGAAAGCTAGAATAAACGCCAACTCCATCTCCAAGCTCATTTCCTGCAAATGGCTCCACCATCCTCAACCCCGAGGATATCAAATCTGAGCAGCTTCCTTCTTTCAGGATCTAGCCCTTCCATCCTTAGTGGCCTTGCCCATAAGGCTAATAAAGCCCCGGGTCCTGATGGTTTTAGTATGGGCTTCTTCTCCTCCTGCTAGCATATCATCAAACAGGACCTCATCATTGCTATCAGGAGCTTCTTCCTGAACCCCAGTCAAATCAAAGGGATCAACCTCCCTTTCTCTCATTCCTAAGAAAGATGGTGTTGATTCCATAGCTGACTTCAGGCCAATCTCTCTGTGTGATCTCATTTACAAATTCATTGCCAAAATCCTTGCCAACAGGATCCAATTGGTCATTGATTCCCTCATCATTCCAAATCAATCTGCCTTCATTGCTGGTAAAAACATTGCTGACAAATCATCCTCTGTTATGAGATCATACGTGGTTTTGATAGGACACCCCACCCCTTGCTTTGCTTAAAATTGACATTCACAAATCTTTTGACTCTACTCAAAGAGATTTCATCTTCTCATTCCTGCTTCAAATGTCTTTTCCCCCTTCCTTCGTCCACTAGATCCGGTCTTGCATCTCCTCCCCTTCCTTCTCTGTCCTCGTCAATGGCAGTTCGCTAGTTTCATCCCCTCTATTGTTGGTATTAGGCAAGCCTGCCCTCTTTCCCCTTTCCTCTTCTATTTTGTCCTTGAGATCCTTTCTTGATCAATTTAATCCTCCACTGATCTCCATCTCATCTCCCCTATCCCCAAATGTCGCTCCTTGAAACTCACTCAACTTGCATTTGCGGACGATCTCATGATCTTCTCTTAGGTTGACCATTCTCTCTGTCCTCCCTCCACCTTTTCGAGAATCTCTCTGGCCTTCACATCAACCTCCTTAAATCCAATCTCTTTCTCTCCAGTGCCTCTACTCCCTGCCAAGAAAACCTCCTTCGCATCATTGGCTTCTCCTTAGGGTCTCTCCCTGTCAAATATCTTGGTCTGCCCCTCATCTCCTCCAGGCTCTCTGCTCATCATTGCTTTACCTTATTGGACCTTATTAAGAGAAAGCTTCAGCTCTGAAAGCGCAAGCTTCTCTCCTATGAGGGTCGCCTCATTCTCATCCGCTCTGTCCTCCAATCTTTGTATCTCTACTAGTCAGGCACCTTCCCCCTCCCGTCTTCCATCTCCAAATCCATTGAGCATCTCCTCTGCTCCTTTCTCTAGAAGGGCTCTGCACTGCCAAATTTCTCCACCCTCTCCTAAAGCAAAATTTGTCGTCCTAAAGCTAAAGGAGGGCTTGGGCTTCGAAGCATCAAAGAGGTCAACCTTGTTGGTACCCTTAAGATCATCTGGAAAATCACCTCCAAGCACAATAGAATATGGGTTTCCTAGGTTTATTCCCACCTCCTCAAGAATGACTCTCTATGGACTGCCTCCATCCCTTCCAATCCTTCTTGGATATGGAGGAACATTCTCTCCCCTAGGCCCATTGCTCTTGGAGACATTTCCCACTCCATTGGAGATGGCTCCTCTACTTCCTTCTGGCTTGATCCTTGGCATCCTTCGGTCTCCTCCTTCCTCAATTCCCCTCCTAGGATCGTCTACTCCTCTGGCATTTCCAGATCTACCAGCATTGCCTCTATCTTTCCTACGGTCTTTGGACTCCTCCATCCTCCATTCCCCACCTCTTTCATTTATGGTCCTCCCTCCCTGGTCATCGAGGTAGACATGATCGGAATATCTAGTCCCCGTCCCCCTAGGACTTTTCTCTTCTACCTCTGCTTGGGAATTCATTTGTCCAAAGGCTCCTCTCATCCCTTGGAGAAAAATCATTTGGTTTAAAGGTCATATCCCCTGCCACAGGTTCATTACGTGGAGAGCCCTCTCGTACTTCCTTCCCACGCAGTCCTTCCTCGTTTACCGTCACATCCCGGTCCCCCATTCTTGTTGTCTCTGCTAGAATGGCACTGAAGATGTTGACCATCTCTTCTTCTCCTGCCCCCTCCTCTATTTGGAAAAAAGCCCTCTCTTCCTGCTGGCCTTCTAGCAAAACTATCCTCCCCTTGAGTAGAGAATGGATCTAGGCAGACATAACCTATGGTGGTTCTTCCATTTTGTGACAATGTTGGGAAACTAGTTTTCTGTGCCTCTATAAACCATATATGGATGGAGCAGAATCTGCATAGATGGATTTCCAATTCTCGTGACATGATTTGGAATACCATCTATTTTGATGTTAGTTCCAAGCTTGGTTCCATTAGGCATCGTTCTGTTAAAGACTCCCCAAGGAACAGGCTCATTGTTGTCTCCTAGGGTTTGCCTACCTCCCTTCCCCCCGCAACTGATGTATCATGGCTTCTGCTGCTAGTGTTGTAGGCTCTCGGGACTCTTTTGTTGGTTCCGGTGTTTGTCTCGGTCTTCTTGACTGCCCTTGTTAGGCCAACCTTGGGATCCGCCCCCCTTTTCTCCTCCACCCTGTATATTCTTTCTTCATTTGGAAATGAATTTATTTATTCATCCAAAAAATATATATATTAATCATTAAACATGACCTCAAAAATATGGCAAAAAAGTGTAAATCTTTTATACTGAGTTTACTCATAACCATACTAATAAAATGTTAATTTTTTCCCATCCATATGTTCCATCCATAGATTGTTAGTTTCGGTGATTTGTGATGCCCGGTTAATGAGTATCTTAGTAAACAGGATTTATAGATTGAGATTTTGAGTACAAAAGGTTTATAAATAGATCAAACAGATCAGATAATGAAAGATACGAAGCCAAGGCACAACCTAGTGGTCGGAGCCCAGCAAGTTGATTTCTTTGCTCAAGGAACCAGAGGCACATCCTAGTGCTGATGCTGATAGGAGAATTGCCTCCACAGAGCTCCACTTTGGTAGGACTTCCTAAATGATCCACCATTTTCAGCCATGTGGACAAATGATGTGGCAAGTTTGATCTTCGGATAGAGAGAACATGGTCTAATCTAGCCAAGTGTGAAATTTCAGAGCCTAATTCCATCAAATACCCTCTAATGTATTGGCATTCATGCCTATGGTACTCAGACCACTATCTTGCACTATGCCATAGTCCTAGTTTTTAAAAGTCATCTTTTGCCACTGGGCAAACTCCAAATTGTGATGAAACTTGACATGTAAGCAGGAACCTAGGGGTCTACCAGTCCACAAAATTTGGGCTCCATCTGATATGCCACATGGGAGTTTTTTAGAGCCATTTAGATAAGGCTTCCTAAATGGACCATGTCAGAGACCTTTACCATAGGAATTACCAGTACTTTACCTGAAGGAACTATTCAATATAATGAGTTACTAATTAAGAGTCAAGGTCAATCTTGTAGGAATGAAATTGGTTAATTTCAGTCGAAGTAGCGGTGGTAGTTCTTGTACTCAGTCCTAGTCGCTATTTAAACTGGTGTACAAGTACTTCTGCTGGATAATCAAGGGGGAATCCTCCATAATACATGTAATCTCCACCTCCTCCTCCACTAATCTAAAACTCATCCATTTCAACACAATCCATGAAATCCAACGCCATCAATCCTAACCTTCTAAACATAACCTTATAGTCCATGCTTAGTTAATAAGGGAAATTTAATTTTAGCTGCACCTAAAGGATACCAATCGTTATCGGTTAAACCTCAATAGCCATCAATATAGTCCAGCAACCCCCTTATTTTGATCCTTTCTGTGGGCTCTAAAGACTTCCATAAGCCTCCTTAGGGGATAAATGGCTTCTGTTGTTGATCTCTCTAGCATAAAACCGAATTGGTTCTCTGATACCTTGGTTTTCCTTCTTAGGTGGGCTTCAATAACCTTTTCCCATAACTTCATGGTGTGGCTCATAAGCTTTATGCCCCTATAGTTATTGTAGTTTTGGACGTCCCCTTTGTTTTTATAAATCGGAACCACAATGCTTCTCCTCCACTCATTCGGCATAGATTTTGTACTCAATATCTTGTTAAATAGCTTGGTCAACCAAGCCACCCCACGTCCTCCCAAGCTCTTCCAAACTTCGATTGGGATCTCATCCGGACTCGTTTTTTGCCCTATATTCATCCTTCGCATTGCCTCTCTAACCTCGATTTCGTCAACTTGTAGTAAGTGTCCATCCGGCTCTTCCAAAGTTCAATCGATGTCATGTCTGCCCCCCTCTACTGCTGGGTTCATCCTCTCAGTCACAATACCTCCGTTATATGACAAAAGAAAACCTATTAAACTCAAGGAAAAAATCTATAGGACAGTTATACGACCGGCTGTGATGTATGGAGTAGAATGTTGGGCAACCAAGAAGAGGAATGTGAACACACTAAGTGTAGCGGAAATGAGAATGTTGAGAGGTATGTGTGGGAAGACCAGAATAGATAGGGTAAGGAATGCTAATATTAGATATGAAGTGAGGGTTGCACCGATCCATGACAAACTCTGCGAGAGTCGATTGAGGTGATATGGCCATGTCCAACGGAGACCTATGGAAGCCCTAGTACGGAAGAGTGACCAGATTTATTGGGAAGGCGCTAGAAAAATTAAGGGCAGACCTAAGATGACTATTAACGAGGTGGTCCGAAAAGTTATGCAAATTTTAGGACTAGAACCTAGTATGACTTCGGATAGACTTCTGTGGAGGACACGAACACGAGTTCCTAACCCCCAATAAGGGATGTTTTTCCATGATGCATATCTATATTCTACAATACCCCCTAAACTTACCCCCATATTCTCTCCTTTTAACTCATCTTCTATGCTTCTTTACTTTCTATTATTTTACCGCATTGGATCCATGTAGCCGACCCATTCAGTTGGGATAAGGTTATGTTTGTTGTTGTAATTACAACCTCTATCCCTTCCTTTTAAACCTTATTCCTCTGACCTGCTGCATTCTTCAATAAAGAGCTCCCTTTCACATTGCAAACTAGCTCCAATTGGCCTAAAACTTTAACCAAATTTACCCTTGCCCTCTTCTACAATTTCAAATTGTAGTTTAGCCGAACCCTAGCTCCTTTCTAAAGATCTTGCATTGCATACCTTGAAGAGATCCTTTGACTCCACATGAATGGGATGAACCGTCTCTTGAAGAGATCCTTTGACTCCACATGCATAGGATGAACTGTCTTATTCAAACATTAATGAACTAGGTGGGTTCGGTTTCAGGTTTAGATTGCCTTGCAAAATATTTTAGTTGAAAGAGCAGCATCTGAGAGTGCACAAATGTAAGTAACCATGGTCTTCGTCTCTTGGATGCTATATTGCACTGTGTATTGAACCAAAATTCAACCAGGTTTGAGCTTTCCTCAGTAAAATTTGTGCTCAATCAAACTAACCCATTATAGGCCCAAGACCAAGTCCCAACTACTTTCAGAAAAGTATAAGTACAGAATTATGTAGGACGCAACAATAGTCTTATAACAACTGCAAATGGAACCCATAGAACACTATAGCCTACAAACCACTGCAATTTTTCCCCATCGAAAACAGCAGTTAATCTGTTCTTTTTTCAGTAGAGGCTAGAAGGCATATCTTTTTCTTAATGTAGCACAGATGTTGGGGTGAAACACGCCATATTAGTAAGGAAGTGCTGATGAGACCACCCTCATTAGGAAATGCCCCTTGGTTGTATTTGGGATCAGGGATACCTTGGATGAGCATAGGACCTTTGATGGTTGTCCTGATTCCATATGCAGTGCATTTAGTAGGCAATCTCAGTAGCATTTTAATATAGGTAAAGCAAGAGGTCGCCCAGACATAACACCTATTTGATTAACTTGAGTACGACATTGTGACACATGGCTAATCCGGTCCATATCCTCTCTATCCAACAGTCATGATTGCCATGTCATCTGTCCACATAGCTCAAGACAGTGGAACATTTACGAATCCCTTCCTAAGCAGGGCCGTGCAAAACGATTTTCCCCTAATAATTTAAAATTTTTCCAGCTGATGAAGTAAGTTCTGACGCTTGTACAGAGGACCTGCCCAAGCCCCATATTTAGTACAAAAAATTGATTCCTTCACGAAATCAACTGAACCCAGTTTTATGTCCTTTCTATTCCTTAGTCAGAGTAGTAATAATAGTAAGTTTAAAAATTTTCCAGCTGATGAAGTAAGTTCTGACACTAATGAAGAGGGCCTGTCCAAGCCCCATATTTAGTACAAAAAACTGAATCCTTCGCAAAATTAACTGAACCCAGTTTTCTGTCCTTTCTATTCTTTAGTAAGGTTTAACTCTTATATGCCACTTAAAATTTTATAATTTCTATTGTGCTACCCAATTAAGCCAAGATTCGCAAGATATACATTTAGTCTCCATTAAATTTACATGACATAGAACTAATTCTCACCAAGGCATGTTATTTTTCTAACATTACAAATGTGAAAAGTGGCGCGAATTCTAGCAAGAGACCTATTAAATCAGTCCGTTTCAGAATATTTATTTGGAGAAACAAACAACTTAAGCTTTCTACAGAAGCAAATAAAAATTTTCTGTAGGATAACATGATATTTATGGAGAGAGAAATTCTGAAGAATTGAAGAAACAGATGCAACTTGGATTTTACCATGGTTTAGTCATATTTAGAAAAATTTCAATCTCAGGCAGAGAACAGCACCAATTCAAAATATTTAAGATAAATGTAATTGAACTTAAAGCAAATATCGGGGGGGGGGGGGGGAAGGACCTGCAAAAGTCAGAAAACTGCCTCATACCATGGGGGGCATCCAAGTTCCGCAGCAACTGAACAATAGACTTTGCATCCAAACGTTTTCGAATTCTTTTGCCAATCAATACTTGCAAGTGAGGACTATCAAACACCTATATGATACAGGGAAAAAGGGCTCCTAAAATATAAAAAAATCTCAAATCTCAGATCTCTCTTAAAGTAATACAAATCCACTTTTTGACCAAGAAACTTCCATGCAAAGAAACATTACAAAACTTCGTGAAGACACTTAAGAGAGGCTTGCTTTCTTCAACAGTCATTATCCAACCCAAACTTGTGGTGTATGGGAAAAATTAGAAAGAGTAAAACATAAGGTAAGAAAGAAGGATCACAGACTTGAGATCTCATGACAAATAAAATAATCCTTCAAAAGTCTACTGATAATGAGTACATAACCAAAATAAGATTCTCCGCAATTAATCCCTCCAAACAGACAACTTTTTGTGCTAGGTTTTATGGTAGGCACATGTCAACACAGATCTAGAAATATACGAAGTAATCTGTATCTGGGTGTCTTTCTAATGGACATTTTCATCCACAATTAGATGAAACTATTAAAGTTCAGCATGGGATGAGAAGCATTTAGCCATTAAAATACTTTCCATTAAAAAGGCTTCCTCCAGACAAATTACTAGGCATGGTAGGAATTCTTCCCACGGTAGATTTGTCAATAACATCCTCCAGACTGAAAGGTCTTTACTCCAGGTTACTTAATTTATGAAGAATAGCTTCTCCCATCCTAATGGATTTTTTATTAATGTCATCTTTAAGGATACTAATAAAAATCCTGCTTCTTAAGGGTGTATCCATGAGTTATATTCACAAGGAAATTCAGCAGTAGACAAGTTAGCAACTGAGCATAATGTAAAACCGAAAGACAACTGCTAATGTCATGGGGACATAAGTAGATCACAAAATGCATTTTCTTTTTATCAAGGTCACAATTTGCAATTTTTTCAGAGGTATTTTATTTGTCTCATCTTCCTGCAGCAAGAATTGAACTGAAATGACAACACTTGCGAAGAAGCAACTAATGATGAATCTGTTCCATCGTTAGTGCAACGTATGCTGAAAGAAAAGCAAATAAAAAACAAAAAAGTAATCAAAAATTGCAGACTGTCACTTGTTTCTCTGAAGATCCCACCACAAGTACAGAAGAAAATTAAAGTACAAAGATAGAAGTCCCTAGGATATAATACAGTACGAATTATATATATGCATATATCTGTAGATTGATGTTCCACTGTCCCAGAAAATAACGCTTTAAGAATTTCAACAAATGAGTAGTTTGACAATTGCAACCACATATTAAGCATGAAACCACTATAACTTATAACTTCCAACCATATTATGGAATTGGAACACTAAAAGAGAGGAAAAGAAGCATCACATTGCATACACAACCATACTAGAATTATGACCAAACACAATAACATTAGGACAAGTCACATCAAAATCAACTTTACAACAGTATAAATGAATAATACTAAAAGTAGCATACCCACATTCATAACAAAAAATCAGCCAGAAATCGGAAAACAGTGAAAGGAAATAACAGAAAGGACAGAGCACTCGCAACAAAAGTATACTAAAGACAAGAAAAGAAAATAATGAAGGAAAAAAAAAATGAGGATTACCTGAGCAGAACAAACCGAATTTTCACTTTTCAAGAGCGCCAATGCTCCCGAAAGATCAGGGTCAATGCCTATTACCCATTGGGAATCAACATTACTAGTGGGTTCCTCTCCATTGATACTCCGCTGTCCATCCATCTGGGAAAATGGGTATGAGAGGGAAGCTAACCAATTCTCCTTTAACTGAGCCTCAGAAACCTTAACCCTAACCCTGAAACTATCAACCATTTTCCTCTTTGGGCAACTCCTACCGCTAACCAGCTCATGATTATTTGTCAAATCTAGTGAAGAAGCACAAAAACACCTAAATTTGGAGGAACCGAAACGTATTTTTGTTCTAAAGTTGGCAGAGATAGTGTTCATGGAATATGCTGGTGATGGAAGATATTGAGAGGGAAAAATCCAGATACTTTCCATTCAAAAAATTAAGGTTGGAAGCAGAGTGAGTGAGTCTCCACTAGAAATTTAGACTTTGGAGACCATTTCAAGACAGTTCAGAAACGTCACGGAAAAATAGAGAGAGTTCTCCATCTGTTCTTGTTTTTGAATAGTCTCCACTAACAGGAAGGAATAAAATTTCATTCATAACGGATTACTGCTAAAATGTGTGCCTCTTCTGGTGTTTATCGTTTAATCTACGCTTGGGTTGGATTTGGGCCTCCGGGGCTACAGTAATCCTCGACCCAAACCTCGAGTGCTTGTCCAAGTTAGGGATCTGATTGGGTTTTGGGGCATTTTTTTACCCAAAAAAAAAGGGATAGGGCATAGTTGACATGTGGCACTGCATTTGGCACTCTAGTTTAGCCTTAGATTGGGCCCACCAAACCCTATCGGTGTTGTGAATTTTTTTCTGTATTTTTGGGTTGAAATCGGAGTTGTGAATATCAGTTCAAAAGTGAGTTTTCAACTGATATTTGGGCATCTCTAGGGAATCACCTGCCCTACAAGCAAAATGGGTGGTGGTCTGAATTTAATTTTGAGTGTTGTAAATTTAAAATTAATTTACACCATTGCAAACATGTGTTTTATGATTATTATAACATATATGTTCTATTGAACTGTATAAACTGTGATATGTTGATTATTCTATATGCGTGAGATTCGGTGTGGCCGAAGGTAGTTCTGGTACCATGATCATTATGGTGTAGATTGCATCATGCATTTGGGTGTGCATTAGTTTAGACTTGATTATGGAATGTAGTATAATTGATGAGAATTTTGATACTATATGGCCATACTAATTTGAACTTGAACTTAATTTATTTTATTTTATTTTGAACTTGAGCTTAATTTTAATTTTTAACAATAAAAATGGGAAAAGGACTTGCAAGCCAGTGGGACACAATGGTATCAAGTGTGCTAGCGAATAAAGACCGTTGGATTAGATAGACTACATCAATACCGTTGGGTACTTGTTGTCTTACGTAACCTATCCAGCCCCGACGTTGTACAGTCACTCTTCTTCTTCTTCACTATCTCTAGTGATTTCTCATTCCTCACAGCTGCTGCCGCTGCCCATGCCTAGGAAGAATAAAGCTTTGACAAAGAGAGAGAGAGAGAGAGAGAGAGAGAGAGAGAGAGAGAGAGAGCAAAAACCAGAAAAAAAAAATTAAAAAAGAGAAATGAGCTGCTACTGTCCAAGAAGAAGAAAGCTCGGACATAGAGAGAGAGAGAGAGAGAGAGAGAGACTTTCATGTCGGAGAGAGAGAGGAACAGCAAAAACCATGAAAAAAAAAGAAAACTGAGTTGCCGTTGCTGCTGGAGTCATTGTTGTTGCCGCCTAGAAGACGCATTTGAAAGGCATATAATTCCGACCCTTCCGATGCTTCTGTTGAAATTTAGCTGTTTCAACTTCCTACGAATCAAAATTAAGCTCACCAGAGACCTCAGAAGATTCACATTGTCGTTCTATTAGGGATGAAAAGCCCTAGGCGTTGAAAAAATCTCACATGCTATCATTGTTTGAAGCGAATTCTCATGTAGAATCATGGATTACGAAGAAAAGTAGACATTTCATGCGTTCGTAACTTCGAAGGAGAAATTTCTTTGGGCTGGAAGAACCTTCAAATCTGTGAGAGGAACAGCAAAATCTAGGAAAAAGAAAAAAGAAAACTGAGCTACTGCTGCCACTGCCACCGTCCCTGCTACCACCACCGTTGCTACCGCTGTTGCTGCCACCACCGCCGCTACCACTGCAGCCACTGCCACTGTCCAGGAAGAAGAAAGCTCGGACAGAGAGGGGGGGGGAGAGAGAGAGAGAGAGAGAGAGAGAGAGGAGAGAGGAACAGCCAAACTAGAAGAAAAAAAAAAGAGAACTGAGCTGCCGCGACCGCGCCCAGGAAGAAAAAAGCTCTGAAAAAACAGAGGAAAAAGAGGGTTCGAGAGAGAGAGAGAGACTTTTGTGCTGGAGAAAGAGGAAGAGCAACCATAAAAAAAAAAAAAAAAAGGAGAGAGAACTGAGAGCACCGGTGGGGCAACGAGAAATCTTTGATTGGTTTTGATAGAGAGAGAGAGAGATAGAACAATTTGTAGAGGAGAGAACACCGGCGGGGCAACATTCCGGCATGGCCATGGTTTTAAGTATCGGTGCGTATCGTGCCGTATCGGCCAATACGTATCCGTATCGGTAGGCATCGGCACGATACATACCGATACGTATCATGAAAATTTTAAAACCCTTATGTATCGATACGTATCCTACGATACGCACCGATACACCACCGATTCGCATCGATACGCACCGATACGTACCGATACTCTATGAAAAATTCAAAATTGAAGTGAAATGTACGTTTCGATATGTATCGGTACGTATCAGTATGTATCGATACGTATCGATGCATATCGATATGTATCGACCGATACACACCGATACGTACCGATACGGTCATAAAATGGCCAAAATGGGTAATTTTTTAGAAAAACATAATTTTTTGAGGTGTTTTTGTTCCAAAGTTGCTGCCAACCATTTTCTCTCTAACTAAAGTGAAAATCAAGGTTGGGAACAAGGATTTTACATTTATGGGACAATTACAAACCTTGGATTCTTAGTGCGATACTCTCAATTTACTGTTTATGCATAATACATGTTATATATAACTTTTTTAAACTATTTTTTTATGCAAAAATGTATAAAAAAGTGTTTCCTATCCATTTATGTGCGTATCTTTAGCGTATCTTAGCGTATCTCCGATACGATACGATACCCTCCGATACGTATCTTAATTTTGGTCGACCGATACGACGACCGATACCGATACTTTAATCCTTGGGCATGGCTAATGAGGGTGGAGATAGAATTAGGGGAGAGATAAGGTGTAACAGGTGTGGATTGAAGCTTTGGACCTTTTCTCTCAATCTAATGGTTCTCTCAAATCCTACGGTTAAAATCTCGCTAGCACACCTAATACCAAGGTGTCCTGCTAGCACACCTAATACCAAGGTGTTCTGCTAGCACACCTATACCTCTCCCAATAAAAATATAGTGGTAGCCGCAACATGGATCTGTAGCTTTTGTGTTGGTTGATGATGCCTCGTTCTTCAATCATATTAATCAATAAGGTCCTTCATGGATTAGCTGCATAGCAAATGTTTGGTAAAATTAAACATATGGTCAAGATGTATGCAATTATTCTTATGAGATTGGACACGCAGGTGAGATGGAGTGGGCTTGGTGGGCTAGGTTTAAATGAGATAGGACTAGGTAGGTGAGATGGGATGTGCTTGGCCCCGACTCACACATAAGGGCTCGGTCCAGGCTAGGTTGACCCTAGTCAACTCAAATTGATTTGAATTCATGTTTTTTAATTTAAGCAAGTGTTTCTGTCCGGGAGTGGCCCCTGTGCCAGACATAGGAGGCATGATGGTCATTTTGCACCCCTGTGTTTGTAGCATAGGGGCTACTCCTAGACAGAAAACTTTGTCCCTTTTAATTTTTATTAGATTCTATTTCAAGGGCTAAAATTAATACATTAAAATCTTTCAATCTGTATGCCTGATTTTGACGCGTCACATACTACATCGAAGAATTCACTGAGAACATTCCATCTGTATGGTGATCAAGGTTGGATTCTACTATAAATGGCATAGAAATTTAAGAATCTGTAAAAAGATGCTTCACACCAATCTAGGTCCAAATGATATCGGATTTGAACAGAATTTTAGGCATAGGCTTGGAATGGCTGAGGCCATCCAAAGAGTTTTGGCCCATATTTTTTTGGAGGGGTGGTGTAGTCAAGATGCCGAAAAATACACTAAGATTAAACCGGTCATTTTCACAATAACTGATAATTAAATGTTGCCTGATTTAATTTCCCAAATCTTGGATCCCCAATAAGGTTTAGTCCTCTACCGCCACCGCATCCTCTCAATAGTTTCTTCGCCGCCGATGCTCATCCTACTCCTATGATCAACTCACCCCCACTCTGTGATACTGTTTCTCTTCTTCATCTGTGAAACTTGTTCTCCTCTTTTAAACTGCCTCTCTTCTTCATCTTTTCTCTATAACCACTTCTACCCCTCTCTCGGCTTTGAGTGGAAGGTACGGACTCTCCCGTACACCTCTAGAACAACCCAAGGATCTGAGAATCACACTCCTCCATCCTCTCTATGGACTGATCTACTAAACCAACCACCTAAACTAGATCCCAACAGATCGCCACCCCTCTCCCATATTTACTACCACCAAACCCTCCATTAAACCAAAGACCTCTTTTGTCCCATCACAACTTAATTTCCCTACCAAACAATGAGAAAGTCTAAACCTACTTTTATGGCAAAAAACACTCTCAGCCGCTACCTACCAAAAAAACAACGACCACTCCACAGAGAAATCCACACCCAGTTCCATCTCACCCAGGTCCCAGGCTTGAGCTCCGAAACATGGCCAAGTATCACCACCCTTCCCCTGCGTCCAAAACGCCACCACCATCTCCAACCAAGCCATCTGGGGGCCGCCTGCTATTGACTTCGGGGTAGATCTGGCATCCCAACCGGGATAAAAATCGTATGTTTTTCTTCATCCATGTTTTTCTTTGTTTTTCTACCTGTAGAAGAGGACACGTGTCTTATTTTAAACCAACGGTCATGATTTTTGTTGATTGAAGCTCATGTAAAAACCGGTATAAGGTAATCGAACCGATCCACTCAAATATGTCAAACCGGACCGATGTATCAATTTGAATCAAAACAGGGAGAAAGTCCTCCTGGTTGTCTCCCTCGCATGACTCTCTCTCTCACCCCTCTCACTGTCTCTCACACCTCTTTGTTCACGAAGGAGAAAACCCGAGCGGGGGTTGCATCCAAGCTCCTGGCCAAGGTCGCTCTCACGAAGGTCTCTCTGCTCACCAAGGAAAAACACAATGGAGAAGCAACAGAGATATCCTAAGTCGATCTCTCTCTCTCTCTCTCTCTCACGAAGGAAAAACCCTCGTCTCTTACTTCGCGATGGAGAAGTAACTGTGATGGCCAGTTAATAGAACCCTTTGGTCTGGCTATCCTTCAAATCTCTCTGTACTTGAATCACCTTCTTCTATCCTTCAATGCGAAAAGCAAGAACAACCCAAATGCAAATGCAGAGACATGGATAATTATAAATTCACTGATCAAATCAAGGTATCAGTTCATTTTCTATTCCAATTTCATTTCTTCAATCACATCTCAAAGAGTTCTCTATAACTGTACAGAAATAGGAAATTATATTATAGATTAGATCTAAACAACGGAGGTAGAAAACATTAAAAAATAAAAATCGAAACTGAGTAAGACTAGATGGCACCGGTGAGATCAAAGGCAGGCATTTACATTTACGATCAGAAAAGAGGTGGAGGGAAGTTGAGATCAAAGGACAAAGGCTTCTTCTTCTCCTCCTTAATCTTCTATTTCTCGTTCCTCACCACCATCTCCACATCCTCAAAATTATATCAAGTAAAACTAGAACTCGCCAGAAGTTCTGCCGGAGATCCAACCACGGAAAGCAAGTTCCGACCATGGATCTCGAATCTTGGTTGCGTATCGTCCCCATGGACGCTTCCGGACACCTTTGAAATGACTCCCTTTGTTATTTTACTAGACATGTATTTTGAACTAGTAGGACTCAAACCGGTTGGTTTAAATGGTTTGAGTCGATTCATTCAAGCCTGAAACCGGGTTTTGCTTGAATTTGATTTTTAACTCAATCTTAATCGTTGGCATAAAATAAGACATGTGTCGTCTTCTACAGGTAGCAAACACACAGAAAAACAGGGATGAAGAAAAACAGACGATTTTTAACCTCCAAACCGTGTACCCTGACAACAACTTCCTTTGTAGGAATGGTTGTTAATGAACCTTCACCCACAACCGTGGCTTTGAGAGACATGTAGATGACTCTTTGGGAACCAAAAGGAGCCATTTTCATCTGTTGTTCCGACGGGACGTTTTTATGTTGATTTCTTCTCTACTGAAGCAAGGAAGGGTGTTGTTACCTACTCACCATGGTGGTGTGATGAATTTCTCCTCCAACTTGGTGTATGTCCTCTTGAATCTAAAGCATCACAAAGAGAGATGGAATCTACCCCTATTTGGGTTCTAATAAAAAATATTCCTACTAATGCGTTCTCCTTTCACAATATTTGTAATGTTGTGTCATGTATGGGGAAAATACTAGACCTCAGCCTCAACTTGCTTGATCTTGGTCTCCCATTCAACACTGCACGAGTAAAGTTCTCTGTCAAGAAAAATCGACTGTTGTGCCTCAACTCCACAATTCATCTCTTCAATGGTGAACCTATCTCTGTGAACCTTAAATTTGAGTTAACTTCTTTGTGCTCTCTCTGTGGATGTATCACCCACCCTGTGGAGCTATGTCCTGAGTACACAAAACCTTGACCCATCCATACACCTACCATGTAAAGATGCTCTAACAAAACTCATCTTTGTTGGCTCTTGTCTCAATGGCCTCTCTTGGTGGCACACTGTCACATGCACAAGTGATCCCATCAAATGTAGAGAATGAAGCTTCATACCTCCAAGCTTTGCCACCAACCATTGCACCCTCACCCGTGTTGGTCGACCAAAATTTGCCTTTTCCCAACAACCTCGTTGACCTGTCGGCATCTCTGTCCACATTATACAATCTGGATGACCCTCTTTAGCTGTAAAACTTCCTATCTATGGACACTAACATGTTGGCTCCTTTTACCCTTGTTGTGGTCCCCTCCTCGAACTCTTTGACTCCAATCTCTTTTGGTATGCTGGTGCAACCACTGTCCATTGGAATGCTTGTACCTGCTGCCCATTGTTGCGGGCTGCCCCTCGGTGCTCCCCCTTTAACCATTGGTCTTTCTCTTCAATCTATTGCTACAGAAGCTAACTGACCAACCACCAGTCAACTCCCCTCCACCCCAAAGAATGACCCTAATCCTTCCACCAAAAAACAATGCCAAAACCCAATCAGCTAGCTCAACAATGCAAGCCATGTAACCATTAACTACAATTTCCCATCCCTGCAATCAACCCTTAACAAACTCAACATGACAGGAGAAGGTACATCTAGATATAGGCCATGTAAAAGGACTCGTCTGGAACTACAAGACGATGGGACAATCTCTAACAATTGTGACCAAATTGTTGAAACCGACGACCCCAAATTTATCCTTGGCCTACTAATGGAGATATTCAAAGGGAGTGTTGTTTCAAAGGGTAGTGACAAGATAACTGAAGAGCCCGAACACTATGGGCAAATCAACGAAGCGGACTTGTCACAAGGGAGAGAGCCGGAAAACTCCACGCAGGGCCGGGTACTTATCATCAACTTGTTTCATCCATTCTCATTATATTTATCTTGCTTCTTTTGTGTATGCTTAAGTATACTGCTATCTTGGTATAACTTTGAGAAGAAATACTGGAAAAGACAATTCTTCCCAAGGTAGTAACCTGTTGTGCTTCTTAAACCATTCTCTCTTTTAAAAATCTATATTTTCATTCATCTATTACATGTAAATAATTAACCGGTTACTCATTTTGCATAAAAGCACCATTATCGTTGCGATTTTATCTTTGCATACTTCTTTTCTATTCATCTTAAACCCGTTGTACATGCACTCTCTGTTGCTAGTACTCATTTTCACTCTTTGATCACAATGCCTGTGTTGAGTTGGAATGTTAGAGGACTGCACTCGAACACTACCAAAGGGTGCCTTCTTTCCCATGTTAGAGCCACCAACCCTGATATAATTTTCTTGTGCGAAACAAAAGTCAGCGATCATAGCTCTTTTAAATTGCATCCTCACCTAATGACATTCAACAGGTCCCATTTTATAAATAACATGGGGAATAATGGAAAAATGGGACGCCTATGGCTCCTTTTGAAACCCTCTCCACCGGTCAAATCTATTCACTTGGAACAGTGTTTTTTTACTATTATTATCAACCCTACACAGGAACTTCCCTTGTGCTGGGCCCTCATTTGTCTATATGCCCCACCGCATTCCAAACCTAGATCTGAATTTTGGTCCATGTTAAATACCCACCTTTCCTCCATTGAGATTCCTTTTGTCCTCATAGGAGACTTCAATGAAATCATTTCTTAAGAGCAAAAGTTTGGAGGGAACCCTTTCAAGCCTACCAATTCAGTTAACTTGTTAGAAAATATTTTGTTAACACATAACCTTCACCCCATTCAACCCTTGGATAACCCCTGCACCTAGTCTAACAAACAGAAGCCTCCAAATCTTATCAAAGAATGTCGGGACAGAGTGTATGCCAACCTTGAATGGATCTCTGTATGTCCGAATCCTTTGCTTACAAAACTTGCATCTATTGGTTCGGACCATAACCCAATTGTTCTTAACACATCGGGGTACACGGCCAAAACCAAAAAAAATTTTCACTACCAACATGCATGGATGGCTCACCTAGAATTCTTCTCTTTCTGCTCAGGGAAGTGGTTCTCTCTAGAGAATGACTGTTTAGCTACGAAACTCACAGTATTAATTAGAATTCTGGCCAAATGGAACTGGGAAACTTTTGGACACATCAATAATATTAAATTTAATTTTTTATCTCAGTTTCTTTTTCTGGAAAATAAGGAGTTGAACAATTTCCATAACACTAACCCCAAATCGGAGTGGATCCATAATAAGGTAAGTTGGATTTTGGATGCGGAGGAAAGATTCTGGCACCAAAAATCAAGACAGTCTTACATCAAGGATGGCGACAGAAATACCAAGTATTATCACTCTGTTACCAAGGTAAATCACCAAAAGAGGAAAATTGATTTCATTGTCAATAGTTATGGGGAAAAAATTATCTTCCCCTCGGGCCATTGCCTTAGAATTTACAGCTTTCCTCTCACAACTTTTTTCTACCACCAATCCCTGGACCCACCTTTCATTGAATGCCTTTTCTCTCCTCTGGATCCGAACCAAATCAGTTTGTTAACTACCTATCCATCACCAACGGAAATTAGGAATATTGTCTTCTTTATCGGCCCCTTCAAAGCTCCAGGGTCTGATGGTTTCCAGGCAATTTTTTTCTAGAAGTGTTGAGACTTCCTCTCCAATGACATATGCAAATTCGTGATTGTCCTCTTTCATTCAACCACCCTTCTGACCTTTGCCAATCATACCCTTGTCTGTCTGATCCCAAAAAAGGACATTGCTCAATTGGTTAATGATTTAGACCAATAAGCCTTTGCAATGTTTCCTACAAGATCATTGCAAAACTTCTTGCCACATGGCTAAAACCCATATTGAATACCTTCATATCCCCCTGCCAGGCTGCCTTTGTCCCTGGTAGACAAATTTCAATATTATAATTGCCCAAGAAATGTTTCATTTCCCAAAAAGGAAAAAGGGCAAGTCAGGGTTTGTTGCAATTAAACTTGAGATGGCCAAGGCTTATAACAAGGTAATGGGGATTCCTTCTTCCTCTTTTTAGATTTTTGGGCTTTGGAGATAAGTGGATTGCTATGATCAATAATCTTATTAGTACCACTTCATTTTCCATTAAATTAATGGCTCAGGTTTCAATCACTTTACTGCCTCCAGAGGAATCCGACAAGGATGCCCTCTCAGCCCATTCCTCTTTATCATTGTCATGGAAGCCCTATCTTTTTTTTTTTGTTAACCAAGGTGTCCAGGCCAGCTTACGCGCACCTCGACTAATCTTCGAGGAGACTAGCATAGCAACCCACCGCCATGATCTCCACTTAAATCGCAGATGCACAGATGGGGAATCGAACCTAAGACAGTGCGCCTAATCCACACAATCCCCAGTTTACCCTAACCATCTGGGCAACCCACAGGTGGGTAAAGAATAAATAAGAAAACACATACACACACTCACACAATGCGTATGATAGGGTTCGATCCCACGACCTCCTCCTCTGGGTGCCGGCTCCACAAGCCGAAGCTACCACCATTAGGCTATCCTAATGTTCGTATGGAAGCCCTATCTAGACTCTTCGCAACTTACAGAGATCTTAACCTCTTTAGAGGCATTAAAATTGCTAGGCATGCACCTGAAATTACTCACCTTTTCTTTGCCAATGATAGCTTTATTTTCTACAGAGCTAATCATGAAGATTTGACAACCATCAAATGCATCTTGGAGTTGTTCTCTAATCTCTCTGGTCTTACTATAAATTTTGATAAAAGTGGTCCGGCTTTTTGTTCAAACATCGATGACCACACCAAGAAGGGTTTATGTAAAACCATCGGCATCCAAGAGATGGAAAATAAATCTGTTTATCTTGGAACCAACCTATTTCACCCAAAGGCTAAGTCTCTCTTGTTCAATAGACTCATGGAGAGAGTTGAAGGGAAACTTTGTCTTTGGAATCTAAATTGCTCTCCTATGCTGGAAGAAGTGTTCTCATCCAATCAACCTTGGCTTCCACCCCTACATATCTAATGAACTATTTTGCCCTCCTTAAAAACATCTGCAAAAAATTGGACTCCATTTACCTTCATTTTTGGAATGGTGATCAGGTGGACAAGAAGAAGTGCCACCTCATTGGGTGGGGGAGAATCTGCCAACCCAAATCTAATGAAGGCCTTAGAATCAGGGATTCCGAGACACACAATTTGGCTCTTCTTCTCAAGTTGGGTTGGAGACTGTTAACTTGCGACATTCGTATTTGGGCTAGGACCCTAAAGCCAAATACTTTCATAACAAATCTCTTTTCCATCAAAAGACCATGAAGGCATGGGGATCTTTCTATGTGAACAACATTGCCAAGATCATCCCACAATTAAAGAAGATGGTCTTAAGAAAAATTGGAGAAAGTAATTCTTCATTCCTGTGGAATGACCCTTGGGTTCAAAGAGGGAGGACCATTCTTGAACTTTCCTATTTTAACAACTCTAACCCTCACTTTGACCCTTGTAAGTGAACTTTCTTCTTATGGCCAATGGAACATTGCTAGGCCACACTCACTTCTACCGCCCTAGTATGTTGAGATCATTGCTTAAATACCATTATCTCAACAAACTAATAAATTGTGGTGTCTTCATACCAAAAATGGATCTTTTAAAACTAGTCGGGCCACCGAGTTCATAATGAAAAAATCTTTGACAAGGCCCACCAGTAACTCCCAAAGGTGTAGGTGTTTATCCCCTTGTTCTAAGTGGTTGCGCTTTTTATGGAAAATTAATATCCACCCAAAATTCAAAATTTTCCTTTGGAGAATTTATCAACAATGGTCTCCCAACTAAAGACAAACTATCAAGATGGGTGGATATTGATCCAATTTGTGGACGATGCCACAACAAAAGGGAGACTTTGTACCATGTGTTTTTTGAATGTGAAGAATCCAAAAGGATCTGGAATGCGGGCCAATTAGGTTTCAAACCGGACCTTACCCCAACATTAACTATGAACCATATGATAATGCATTGCTTTAATTCTGGCCTCATCCCCAAAATAGACCTAACATGGTTCTTCTGCATTTTTATGTTTACCATCTATTTTATCTGGAAACATAGGAATCAATGTGTTTTCAATGATCAAAAACCAGTTTGGTAACAAGTTATAAAGCAGGTTGAGTTTTGGGTTTCTTATGGGATACCAACCAATGCCCCAAAAATCAGGTGATCTCCGACCCGAAATCCTCAAATAATATCACAACGCCACACACAAACACCAACATCATCATCATCACTAGTGTAAAGGATACAGGCTCAATGAGCATAGCATGGGCACTATGTCTCATCTCACAAGGAAACTGTATACTAATGGAAGCAAATTATTGTTTGACAGGAGAGGATGGTGAGGCGGAGGCCTTAGGGCTTATCCAAGGAATGTCAAAGGCAAGGAGAGCGTGCATGAAGATAGATCATGTCTAGAGCGATGCTATAGAACTCGGATGGTTACTGGAAAACAAGCAAGATATGTTCCTTAATATGTGGCCAAAAACTTTAATTTCAGTATGCATAGAACTAGACAAGCACCCATATTACTTCAAATTTTGTATAACTACTAATAGCTATATGGGGGAACTTAAAGTATTAGCCAAAGAGGCGATACTAAAAAAACATTATATTTGCATGTCGGATATGCTATGTAATAGTATATAATTCTACCATGTTTATTTTGAATAAAAAAAAATGTTTCCTGATTTGAACGATATTTTGTGCACGAGAATAAAATCACTAAATAAGGATATTCTAGGGGTTTTGGCTTTATTTGGGAAGGTTCAAGTGTAAAAGGTAAGCTCAAGGTAAAATGGTAATTTTTATCCTTTGGTTGCATTTTTTGAGTAAATTGGCCTTGATCATCACTGTCGAGACATTCATTGCATTTGGAACGCATTTAAAAGTTTTTAATTATTTTGTAGACTAAATGCCTAATGGCAAACAGTAGTATGGATTTTTTTTTTATTATTTATTTATTTATTTTATTTTATACGAACTGGCCAAGGGGACTTTACTAACGCATACCAGAGGGTTACAAGGGAATGATAGGGAGAGGGGCACTCACTAAATACGCATTCACATAACCATGTGACAAGAGTCGATTCACTAACCTTTTGACGCTTGCTCTTCAAGCAAAAATTGCATGCCAATGCGTTAGACACTGGATCCACATATGGCTTTTTAAATGACCAATTCTCAGAAAAAATTACTTTACTATTTCGTAGTTGAGTGATTGACAACTAATGTTATATCATTCAACACTTAATCAACCATTCATTGTTTTAAGGCAAGATTTGCTTTTGGAAGGGATCATGATATTTATCTGAATATCTGATAGACCACCACATCCTTTTTTCCTCCTCCATCCTTCCACTGTGGGATTAACCATAGATGATGACTACTCTATTGTTCATTCTAAGTTTTTAACTCCACCCTTTGATGTCCGCCCCACTTTTTTCTTTCTTCTATTTTTTAAGTTCAAAATCTGAACATGGGTATCCATTAAGGGAAGGGTTTAAATACTATATATTTGTGGTATTGGCTTAAGTTTTCACCTCATGTTTACCTTAATTTGTTATGGTTTTTTTTTTCTTTTTTCTCTATTGTTAGATATTAGATCATCAAAACAAAATCAATTATTTATACCCCAAGAATTGGATTGGGGCCAAAATAAGTTTCTATTGTACCATTAAAATTGGTAATATTTAGAAGTTAAGGGCCCGTTTGATAATGTTTCTTCCATTTCTGTTTCAAGAAACAGCAGAAACATAAATTTCCGTTTCTAGAAACAGAAACGGAATTGAAGGTGTTTGATAAGTCATGCATCTAGAAGTCGATAGAAACCAGAGAAATAATGGCCACGAGTCGTTTCCAGACCTGGGTCGTTTCTTGAACCATAAATAGGTAGAAATTTCAATTTTTATTTCTGAAAACAAATGAAACGAAACTGTTTTATCAAACGCTTTTTGTTCCGTTTCTTGAAACATTATCAAACAGGCCCTTAGAATGAGTCGGTGAATATTCTATGCTTTTTTAGATGTTATAATTGCATTTGACATTGGATGTAGGGATTTAAGTAATAATTCCTCGATTTATGTATGTATACTGCCTTTTTTCTTTTTTCACATTTAAATGTTTAAAACTAGGGGTCTAAGTGTGGCCCTAGAGGCCCAAACCTTGAGCCCGCATAGGTCCAGACCCAAAAATTATGGCCCTAAGAGCTGCCCTGACCCTAAAAATATTTTGCCCTGAGTCAGGATCAGGGCGGGTAAGGGTTGATGTTTGTGGCACGCCTAAGTCGCCTTAAACTTGACCCTGAGTCTTTACCTTGACTTTTGGCCTTGGTATGGCCATGCTTGACATTGATGTTGCTGCCTAAATTGTGGTAGTTATGTTATCAATATTAATTTTCACAATAAAACATGTTGCAATCAATTATCTACAATTTTGTTTGGGTCGGACCCCTACCTAGGGATTCCTTAGTGTTTGTCGGGAAGATGGATGTCTTAGACTTCAATTTGTCCAACCTGATGAATAAATCCAAGAAGAAGAGGAAAACAATATCACTGAAGAAGAAAAGGTTGTGGTTGGGGAAAAAGGAGAATCGGATGACTGAGGAGGTTCCTGCAAGTATTAAGCGGCAATTGGTAATGTCAAGGCAAACATTTTTAATTATCTTTGTTCCATTCCCTTCTTTTTTGGGTGGAATTTGTGACTCTGTTAGGTTATATCTAATTGTTTAGAGTTTCCATATCCATTTCTTTTTTCATGTTCCCAAGCAAAGCAAAAAAAATTACCTCCAAATAAAAAAGAAAAAAAGAAAGAAAAATGAAAAGAAAATATCTTCATTTTTATAATTCTCTCTTAAAATTTGGGTAATTATCCTCTTCTTATTGAATTTTGGGTGCAAACAAAATCGCCTTTGGTTTTAAGATTCAGAATAAAATGGGGTAAACCTGATATCAATGCTAGTTGATTCTTGCAATCCTCTTTTGAGTAGCCTATTATTTATGTTTACTCAATATTTTTTTACTCACTAATTAAATAACAGTAAATTAATGAAACTTAGCTCCTGTAACAAAATTCTAAAGTTGATTAAATTCTATCAAAAGAATTTTATTGAAAAAAAATCATATATCTAGAGAAAATCTTTGGATATTCCAATTTCTAGGTTCTACATGATTTTGGCTAATTTTGGAAGCCAATCTCATGTCCGATTCCAGATTCTTAATCATATACTTAGTTTCACCAAAAGAAACCATGTACATAGTAAGGTGTAGGTTACCAAAAAGCTCCTCCATAGAAAGGGGTTACAACTTAAAAGGGTGGCAAATCAGGTAATTTCCTTAACTTTGTATAAATTTGGATGGTAAACTGACCCAATGGCTAAACAATAAAAAAATTCAAAACGAAACCAAACCAATAATTTGATTCCTCCATTCCCACAGGTTTCAATGGATGAATTACATATTGTGTTTCTGAATAATGTTATGTATTGCTGAATAATTGTTATGTATTGCTGAATAAGTGCCTTCTATGCTCCATTTATGAGCTAATTTGATCATTTTTCTCTTTTAATTTTCCCTGGATTTGTCTGAATAGTGATTCTGATGGTTGAAATTCATGATTTGATTTCTGAATAACGAGATTCTTATTTTCTTGCCTTTTAGTGAACTATGTAAACTTTGTATTTGATCTTCTGTAAAATTCTTATTTTGGAGATTTGGTAGCAAATTAATGATTCATCTAGGGGATCAGGGTTAGGGTGTAACCATCCCTTGACGGAAAATTAGGGTTGGAGTATACCCCGCCCTAGATTGCAAACCAAGGTCAGGATCTGGGTCAATCAGGGTCAACCTGACATGGCCTTGTCCAATCAGGGTGGGCCTGAGCTAGGTTGAGCCCTACAACGTTGGGTCTGGGTGAAGTTTTGAGGCTCTGAGTAGGGGTTTAGGGCAGGATTCGACCAAGATAATGGGGACTTAGGCTTGGGCTAGGGTTTTAAGAAGTCCGGCCTAACCTGGCCCTATTGCGGCCCTATTTAAAAAGTGTACCATCCATTTTCATATTTTTACCATTCTTGTTTGAAAAGTTTGATTGTATTATTAATCATTCAATTTAATTTTGAACGGTTTGAAACACATCGGTAATGAACACTTTTTTTTTTTTCTGTTCTTACTGTAACTGATGGTTTACATTCTCATAGTATATCTCTCAATTTGGTGACCAAAATTGCTAACATTTGGATTCGTAGGTTTCTTGCTTCTTTACTCGATCGATATTTCTTCCAATTACCTCTTCAAATACATTATCATGGGAAACACTTTTTCTGGTAGAAAGAAAATTTATTCATTATCAACGTGAAAACACTCATGGACGGAGAAGAACACATGTCTAAAATCCATGGAAGAGGAATTGTGTTATACAATTGTACACGTCGCTAACCGAGCCCTCATTGTCAGGGTGTCAGCCATGCCTTTAATCTCTCTTGGAATAAACTTGAAAATTACAAGATACACAATATGAATGCAAATAGAAAATGTCTTCTAAGATACATCTCATCTATAAAGATGAAGATATTTACGGGTTAAGGAGGTGTTATTCCGGACTAGGGCCTCCACTTCCGCAATGCTTGAGAGAAAATTGGTATTAGTATTGATTTGATTGGACACTATGGAAGCAATAGTAGGAAATGGAGAATTTTGGAAGGGACTTAGTGGTTAAGGAATAGGTAAGGATGAGGTTGGCAAACAGGGGATTTAGGTTTTTAAAATATGGTGGAAGCAGTTAACATGCTATGTGATAATTTTTGAGTGCTTGCATTAGTTATTCAAAATAAAATAAATAATATTGTTGGCTATTGTGGAACATAGCCGTTGGTAATTCCATTTAATTAATGGATATGAAGGGAGAAGGAAAATTCTTAATTATGGAATGTAACCGTTGGTATCTTATAAAAAGAAAAGAAAAGAAAAAAAGAATATAGTCATTGGTTATAAAAGCACTCTAACGGCTACATAATGGTTGAGTCTACAAATAGAATCAGTGAATTTGTCACACCTCACTTCCAGTAGACCCAATTTATCATTAGGAATACCGGTGGTATGAGTAAGATACGTACCTGTCTTACAAACCTATCAGGATCTTTGATCGCAGTACCTTAACATTTCACAATCTCACATCACAAATCAACCAAAAGCAGCAAAATCAGAGTATAATAGCGGAATCATCAATAAAATGGGAAAATGTCTAATGATAATATAATATCAATAACCGAGTTATTCTTTTACAATAATCCATGACTTATAAATAATAAGTTCAAAAGTGTACCATCTACAAGCTCGTATCAAAATAACAAAAATATGTTTAACACCTCATGGTGCCGCGTATGCACAGAAATCATAAGCATAGTCTTGGACATGCTCCTCTGTTTTCAGCATCCACTAGTCACTCACTCCGTATTTGGGTCCGGAGGAAAGAAAATCACTAGCCATTAGCACGATCGTACCTACATCATCATCTAAAGAGGGGTGTATATGTGATGTGAGCTTTCCAACTCACTCAGTGAGGGGTGGGGTTCATACACATCCAAGCATAGCATTCACATAAGTAATTAGGATGCATGATTACAGAAATTAAACACATAGTCTATAATGCTCGTGATGTAATTCATTTATTTTATTATCCACCTAACAATACAACTAAGTCTGGTAAATGCTACTACGGCACATTAAATTGTATTTCTCGTCTCGAAATCACCATCGACTATACAGGGATACAAACCCTAGCCATAAATAGAAACCTGTCGGTCCTCGTATGCGACCATGGGTCACCCAATAAACCCCTGATAACCCTCTTCTAGTTGTAACGGCATCGCTACCAATCATCGGTCACGTCGAACAAGTTCTCGCCTACGGTAACAATCACATCATACCATGGGTGTGACATTCTGGAAAGGTATATTGAACATACCACAATGGGTTATCCAACACCTTATCCCCTGTTGGCAAGGGTTTGTAGCATAGGGAGTGATACCTAACCACAATTAATCTATATACCTTTATATTGATACAGTTAGTATGAATTACATGATACCGGTAATACATTGGCCACAAAGTGTAATCCATTTCCAAGTACAGTCTCGGGGTACACAATACCGGTAACACCTCGGCCACAAAGTGTAACTCGTGACCATTTACCTAAGCTTGCAGGCATAATAATAATTGAATATGGACTACGCAACACCAGTATCCCCATCGGCAACGAAGCGTATCCATTTCTAATGTAGTCCCAGAGTACACAATACTGGTAACATATTGGCCATAAAGTGTAATCTGCGATTACAACTAACTCTAATGCACATAATCAATGCATAAATACAACAAACATAAGACAATCACGGTACCGGTACTACCTCGACCACACTGGATTCCATTTTATACATACAACAAACAGGTGGCGATTAAGGTACCGTTAACACCTGGCCACACTGGATCCCGCCATACATATCCATAAATATTTCATATTTTATTCATAAAAATATAACATATGATAGGACATCGTCATCATGTGAGCAATATAATTAAACATGTAAAAATCTACACATGTGAGTAATTCTAAAATAATTAAACATTCTCAATATAAAAGCAACCATCCTTCACCTTGATTATGCTCGTGTGAATTAGGGTTCAAGTATGGCCACCGATCGTTCAACTCAATTTTGACCTCGGGGCTTGTGTGCATCACTGTCCTAGAAATAAAGGTAACTGAACGTCAATACGTGTCGGAAACATCAGGAGGGGCCCACATGAGTCACCCCCAAAGGGTATAGACCAAGTCTCATAGTGACAGTATTGTCACTGGAAACACTCACCAGAAATTGACACTGTCCACCAAAAATATCAGTGTTGTTTCCGATGGCGCTGGTAGAGAGCTTCTAAGGCTCAAATGTTCATTGGAAATAACCCATCGAAAGTAGACCCAATGTTTCTGGTGGTTGTAGATTTTATGGAGGATGTTCCTAGCATCATTCTAAGCTAATAAAATCCCGATTCCACTGAGACATTTGGGAGATACATCGATTGAATGATCGAAACCCTTGGTGGTCATTTAGTCAATCTTATTATAGGAGCTCATCAGACTCGGTTTGAGTACGACAACGGCACCGAGGAGGTGGAACACGCAATCCCTGAGCTCAAGAGGGTATATTGGTCAAGATTCCATCTACACTTAGCATGACCTAGCTTAAAATGTAGAGAGAGAGTGGAGGAAGAGGTTACACTTACCTCCAACAAGGGTTTCGACAACGGGGCGGCAGTCGGGTGCCAAGGTAAGCTTCCCTTCTTCTTCTTCTTCCTCTTCTTCTTCTTCTTCCTTTCTCCTCCCTTGTCTCCTCTTCTTTCCCTCTCTCACGTTTTGGGCAAATGAGAAAATGGGAAATGAGACTAACTTCCCGCTTAAATAGTAACTCTCTCACCAGGGTCCATTTGGTTGAACCTTATCCGGTCAAAGTAGGTTATTACGCGATTCAGAGCACGTGGACTCAACGACTTTGGTTCGTAAAGTGCTTATGCCATAAGGAAGGTGTGGAGGGTCAAGACAGTCTGCTGTCTTGACTACTTGTTGTCCACCAGCTGGTCTTGCACAGGTAGTTGCCCTTGGTTGTGCTCGTGGTGGTCCGATAATTTTGCTACGTGCTGAGATTCATGTGTGGGGAGTCGGGTCACTTACTGTCTGGAATCAGAAGGTACAAATCCCCTCCAATTGGACTAGCACACAATGCATAAACATGTGGGGTCATCCCTTCCCCTTCGACAATGGGAGGCCGCGAGCCAAAATTTGATTGTACTTCCCACTTTCGTTCTGAGACCTATTACAACAGTTCAAATTAGACCGGGTCAGGGCTTGGGTGTATCATTCCGCCCACCTTACAAGAATTTCATCCTCAAAATTTAACGTACCTGGTAAATCAAACAATCCAAGATACTGCTTCATCATCTCATCTTCCTGCTCCCAAGATGCTTCTTGTTCTTGGTGGTTCATCCATTTCACTTTACGAAGGAAACGGTGTAGTTACAAAAACATGGTCCTTCCGGTCAACAATCTTCCCCAGATACTCCACGTAAGCAAAATCCTAGTTCAACTCACGGGGAATGTAAGTCAAGATGTGTGTGGGGTCGGGAATGTACTTCCTCAACATGGATACATGGAAGACATCATACGTACTCTCCAACTTTGGTGGTAAAGCTATTCGGTAAGCTACCAGTCCAATCCTTTTCAGTACATTGTACGGTCCCATAAACCTCGGACTAAGCTTTCCCTTCTTGATGAACTGCATTACCTCTTTTACTGGGGAGATCTGCAAGAAGACTTTGTCTCCAATTTCAAATTCTAGATGTTTCCTCCTGATATCTGCATATCTCTTCTGTCTAGATTGAGCTGCTTTAATCCTCTCTCTGATCACATTCATCTTCTCACTAGTAGCTTGTATCAAGTCTGGACCTAGAATATATTGTTCATCAACCTCGTCCCAATAGAGTGGAGCTTGGCACTTCCTGCCATGTTGTGCTTCAAATGGGGACATTCCGATCGTGGCCTAATAACTATTATTGTAGGAGAACTCAATAAGAGAGATGTGCTCATCCCAACTGTAACTCATATCCAAGGCATATGCTCAAAGTAGGTCTTCCAATGTCTAGATAGTCCTTTTTGACTAACCATTGGTCTGTGGGTAAAATACAATGCTGAAGTTCAACTGTATGCCCATAGCCTTCTGCACACATGTCCAAAGCTTGAAAGTGAATCTAGGATCTCGATCGAAAATGATGCTAACCAGTACACCATGTAGCTGAATGATGTTGTCAATATACAACTTGGTCAACTTATCTATAGAAAATGTGACATTGATTAGGATAAAAGTGAATTGCCTTGGTCAAGCGATCCATAACTACCCAAATGGCATCCATACCCTTCCAAGTGCGGGATAAGCCTGTGACGAAGTCCATGGTAATATTCTCCCATTTTCGCTCCAAAATAGGTAGTGACTGTAATAACCCATGGGGCCTTTGTCTTTCAGCCTTGACTTGCTGGTATGTGAGGCACCTCGACACATGTGTGGCCACATCATTCTTCATTCCCTTCCACTAGTAGGAGTCCTTGAGATCTTTCTATATTTTAGTGCTGCCGGGGTGAAGGGAGTATGGAGAGCTGTGTGCCTCTCTCAAAACTATCTCTCAATTCACCATCACTAGGCACACAACCTCCCCTTGAACATGAGAATCTCGCCTTCCGTTACAGAGAAATCCAGGTCCTTTTGGATTCCTTCCCTGCATTTTGATATCAGCTTCTGCAGCTCTGCAACATTACCCTGAGTTGCAGTGATCATATCCACCAGACTAGGTTGTATCACCAATGTTGATAGTGACAAGGTGACACCTTCCACTAATAGCTCCAAGTCTAGTTTCCTGGCATCCTCTATGAGATGCTTATTGGTGGTCAGTGATGCAAGAATCAGTGACTGGGATTTTTGACTAAGTGCATCAGCTACCACATTGGCATTTCCTAACTGATAGTGGATAGTACAATCATAGTCCTTCATCAATTCCAACCAACGCTTCTGTCTCATGTTGAGCTCCTTTTGGGTGAAGAAGTACTTGAGGCTCTTATAGTCACTATAGATCTCACTCTTCTCACCATACAAGTAATGTCTTCATATTTTCAGTGCAAAAATCATTGCTGCCAACTCCAAATCATGGGTGGAGTAGTTCTTCTCATAATCCTTCAATTGGCAGGATGCATAACCAATGACTTTCCTATACTGCATTAATACACAATCCAATCCCAGCTTGGAGGCATCACTATATATGACCATTCCATCTGTACCAATTAGGATAGTAAAAAATAAAGCTGATACCAACCTTTGCCTTAGCTCTTTGAAGCTCTTATCACAAGCAACAGACCACTTAAATTTCACACCCTTTCGTGTGAGTTGGGTCATTAGGGTAGCAATGCTGGAGAAGTTCTCAATAAACCTCCTGTAGTATCTGACCAATCCCAAAAAACTACGTATATTTGCCACACTCTTGGGAGTCTCCCACTCAAGGACTGCCTTCGCCTTGCTTGGGTCAACCTCTATACCCTTGTCTGAAACAATGTGGCATAGTAATGCCACCTATGACAACCAAAACTCGCATTTGCTAAACTTGACATAGAGTTGCTTCTCTCTCAGATGTTACAGTACTAACCTTAGGTGATTAGCATGTTCCCCTACACTCTTGGAGTAAACCATGATGTCATCAATGAATACAATCACAAACTTGTCTAAGACATTCTGGAATACCCGGTTCATCAAATCCATCTGGTCAACCCAAATGATATCACCAAGAACTCATAATGTCTATACCTTAATCTGAAGGCTTTCTTACTGACATCACTATCTTTGATCCTGAGTTGGTAGTAGCCTGAGCTAAAGTCAATCTTGAAAAATACCTTGGCACCCTACAACTGATCAAACAAATCATCTATCCCTGGCAAAGGATACCGGTTCTTGACGGTTAGCTTGTTAAGCTCCCAGTAATCGATGCACAACCTCATACTTCCGTCCTTATTCTTGACGAACAATACCGGTGCTCCCCATGGGGACACACTAGGTCTAATGAATCCCTTCTTCAAAAGATCCTTAAGTTGCATTTGTAATTTCTTCAACTCTATGGGGGTCACACGGTAAGGGGCTTTTGACACTGGTGCCGAGTCGGGGAGTAGATCTATAGTAAACTTTGTCTCTCAGTCCGGGGACAAACTTATTAAGTCATCTGAAAATACATCGGAAAATTCCCTCACCACATCTAACTAGGTCAATGGCCTAACCTCTATCTCAATATCCATCACAAATGCTAAGTAGCCTTGACATCCCTTATCCAGTAGCTTCTTCATCTAGAGTGCTGATATGATAACCTTCTTGGGTTTCTTAGGCTTATCCCCTTGAAAGACAAACTTATCCTCGTCACAAGGTCTGAAAATAATTACCTTTTCGACATATAGCACACTGGCTCTATATGTGAACAACCAGTCCATCCCTAGAATCACGTCGAAGTCGATCATATCCAACTTGATTAAGTGAGCATTCAACTCATGTCCACTTATGGTCACTGGACAAGGCTCATATACATAGTTCATACCTACTACACTTCCTGTAGGGGTACTCACTACCAAACACTGTATCAATCCTTTGGGTGGAATCCCCATCTTCTTTGCAAATGTTGGTGACACAAATGAATACGAGGGTCCTGAGTTAAATAACACATGTGTAGGTAATAATGATATTAATAATGTACCTGTCACTACATCGGGTGCAGCCTCTGCATCCTCCATGGTTATGGTAAACACCCTTCCCTGTGATCTCTAGCCCTGTGGGGGCTGTGTTGGACTAGGTGCTACATAGGTCTGCTGGATCCTAAGTGGCATAGTGTATGGAGCATCACCTGGCCTCCGATGGGGGCATGTCCTTGCTAGATGGCCCGATTGATCACAATGAAAACATCTTGGGCTCGACCTCGTAGACTGAGACATGGCACTAGAACGGGAGGACTGGGAAGTCTGACTAGCTTCGGGCTTTCTGAACTGTACCAGAGTTGGGTTGATATAAGGCACTCATAAGGGCTTGCTACCTCCCCTGGAGTCAGTGGACCCTATAGGACTCTTTCTTGTTCCCTGTAGGGCCAAGAAATTATCTCTATGCCGGTCTTTAATAGATTTGACCACTTGGACCACCTCGGCATAGTCTGCAATTTCAACCTAACTATGGTTGACTCGATACCTGGCCTCAACCCTTTCTCGAACTTCTTGGCCTTAGCCCTATTCCCTCATAGTTGCTCAGGAGAAAAATAGAATAGCTCCTCAAAGCGTTGCTGATACTCAAGCACAAATCGGGACCCTTGCACCAACTGGGAGAATTCACTCTCTCTCCTATCCTAGAAGCTTTCCGAAAAATAGCTCTCAAAGAATGCCCCTTTGAAGTCTGCCCAAGTGGGGTTTGGGTTATCGGCCTTTAGAATGGGCTCAGTGGCACTCCACCAATCATCAACCTCATTTGCAGCTGGTAACCCGCATATAAAATCTTTTGCTCATTGGTGCAGCCCATTAGCCTAAACACCTTTTTTATGCCACCAATCCATCTTGATGGATACAATGGGTCTTGGCCCACATTGGAGAAACATGGGGCCTAAGCCTCTGAAATTTCTCCATCATCTTTGTTAGGTCCATCCAGCCCTCTATGTGTGCTTGAACTTGTTCCAGTGTTGGGTCTTATACATGCCCATGTACATTCTACTGCCCTTGCCCATGCATTTGTGCCCCACCTGATGTTTGAAGAGTGGCCGAGCTGGCAGTTATCAAAACGGGTGCCGATGGAGTAGGAGGTGCAGGCGGTGCATTATGGGCTTCTATTACAGCTTGGATCCTATTATCGATCCTGGCCATGAATTGATTGTCTTTCCTCAACTTCCTGCATCATATTATTCATGATGGAGGCCACATCATGAGCGGTAAGAACCGACAGAGCTGGCAGTGCATTGTGCGATCTACCCTGATTTCGTGTAGGGGAAGCGAGAGGTGACGAGCGTGACTGGGATTGGGACCGGGTGTTCTGACGTGACATGACTCCTATGGAGGAGTCCGATTACTTCATATGCATATACGAGGTTGCATATAATTGGAAGACATGCATACATAGTGGGTCCCACACGTATACATAAGGCAAAATTAGGGTTAGGGCATGCATAAGTGGGGTCCACAAATATTGGGATCCGATCACACGCATATCACAAAGTGCCCATAATTAAGGAAACAAAATAATAATAAAGATTTGGAAATAAAAAAAAATTATCTCCAAAATAGTTCACCAGAAACAGGGGTTATTTTTACCGAAAATATGGGCCATTAGAGGCTGTTTTGGGGGATTTTTAACTCACCAGAAACAGTCACCGGATCCAAGTCCAGTGTTTTCGGTGGGTTGTTTCCGATGGACCCAAAATCATTATTTAAGTCTCGGGTTTGGGGTTTCTTTTCCAAACCCTATTCCAACTTGTAGAGAAGAAAAGAATACGGCCAAGGAAGGTTCCCCAACCCATTCTCCACCTTTCCCTTGCGATTTCGCAATCGATTTGTGCCGCCTACACTACCAAGGTATGTTTTCTTCCTTCTCTGACCTAGTTTTGAGATTTTCTTCTCTGTGAGATTGGTTTCACTTTTCTAAACTAGGTTTTGCTCTCTGAATCCTTAACAATCCTACCGAAACCATATCTGGACGTCGTGTTCGTACTCACCATGCCGTTGTACAAGAGCAACAAGACATTCCCAAAGAAGCTTAGTACAACCAATTATTATTCCGCTCTGTGGCTGAACAAGACCATTGGGAGAACTTTGAATACCGCAATGTGGATCTGGAGAAGTACGTGAGGATGAGGGATTTTTTGGAGTTTCGCCTTCACCAATGGGTCGAGGCAATTGGGTGGTACCGTATCTTGAAACCTAACAAGAGGTACTACCCACGATTGGTGAGGTTGTTCTACTCCAACTTCCAGTGCGTGAACTGAGGCACTGAGGAGATGTGGATCACCTCCTATGTGAAGGGGGTCGAGATCTCTTTTGATATAACCAGCTGGCCAACCTCCTGATGGTTGACAACACAGGGGATCTAGTTTACTGCCCACCTCGGACTCTAGCCTAGGAGTTCCAGAGTCCCGAGGTCCTTTAAGAGATGAATAATATGCTCATGAAGGCTGCTTATGGGTGGGATCGCACTACCAACTACTTAGCCACCCCAAAGGTTGTCTGTCGAGCACTCTAGTTGAATATTTTTCCCACCTATACGATGAGGTGTTTGTATTACACTCCTAGGTGACGTATTGCGTGTACATGGGGGTGTAGATACGCCTTTCCTACCTACTGATGTGGACCATGGTGACTCGGTCTGAGGGAGGGGCACACAGAGTCAGGAACTTATGCTATGGGAGGATCTTGACTGACATGTTCCTTCACTTTGGGGTCGACTTGGAGGATGAGGAATACTTGGGAGATGATGTCATAGACTTCAACCAAGACTCCCTAAGGAAGATGACTCTGCATATAAGTGAGGAATCACCAGATAAGGCTGAGGGTCAGCAGCCTATGGAGGTAGAGGGTCAACTGGGTGGCAATGCTAGAGCTATTGGCGGAGGTGTCGGTAGGGGTGCTAGTGACGTTGGTGGTGTTGGGAGAGGATCTGACGGGGTTGGTGGTGTTGGTGGTGTTCCACCACTTAACCTGTAGACTATGGGTTCTAAAGTAGCTTCTGCTTCCCAGGGCACCAGGGCTGTGAGGACTTATGGTCTCAACGATGTGATGGCCTGCTTGGACACCACCACTGATTTATTGAGAATAGACAACCATCTCGAGGGCATGGATAGAAATTACTACCTTATTGATACTAGGGTGGCCTCCCTAGAGGCACCGATGCAGGTGATGATCTTTCACCTTGCGATTCTGGTGCCACCTCTAGGAGCACAAAATCAACCCCAGAACTAGGCTCAAGGCCAAGAGTAGTAGCAGGATCAATAGGAGTAGTGGCATGTTGCCACTCTAGTTTTAGGATTTCCCTTTCAGTGTTTTCTTTATAATTCCTTGTTCTAGACTTTAGTTGAATTTTATTTTCTGTCATTTGCTTAAGTTATTTGAGTTTCTTAGACTTAGGTTAGTTAGGATTTCCAGCTTTCTGTCTTTATTTTCATAAAAAGAGTGTAAGCTTATGTAATCAAGTTCTTTATTTAATGAAACAACTTTAACACCTATACTGTTCTCCCAGTTGTGTAATTTCTATCATTGTTGTCTTTAAGATTTTTATTTAATTCCTAATTTCCCCAGGTCATGGTTTGATTGAGATTGTGAGTTAAGGTAGAGCATCGCGCTCTGATACCAAGCTTTCACACCCCACTTCCAGTAGACCCAACTTACTATTAGGAACCGGTGGTGTGAGTAAGACACGTACCTATCTTACATACCTACCAGGATCTCTGATCACAGTACCTTCACGTTTTACAATCTCACATCGCAAACCAACCAAAAGCAACGGAATCAGAGTAGAATGGTGGAATCATCAATAAAATGAGAAAATGTCTAATGATAATATAATATCAATAACTGAGTTATTCTGTTACAATCATCCATGACTTATAAATAATAAGTTCAAAAGTGTACCATCCACAAACTCGTATCAAAATAACAAAAATAAGCCAAACACCTCATGGTGTCACGTATGCACAGAAGCACAGTCCTAGCCATGCTCCTCAGCTTTCGGCATCCACCAGTTGGTCACTTTGTACTCAGGTCCAAAGAAAAGAGAATCACTAGACATAGGCATGACCGTACCTGCATCATAATCTAAAGAAGGGTGTATACGTGGGGTGAGCTTTCCAACTCATTCAGTGAGGGGTGGGGTTCATACACATCCAAACATAACATTCGCATAAGTAATTATGATGCATGATTATAGAAATTAAACACGTAGTCCATGATGCTCGTGATGCAATTCATTTATTTTATTATCCACCTAACAATACAACTAGGTCTTGTAAATGCTACTACGACACATTATGTTGTTTCCCTAGTCTCAGAACCGCCATAGACTATGTAGGGATACAAACCCTTGCCATGAATAGAAGCCTGCCAGTCCTCGTATGCAACCATGGGTCACCCAGCAAATCCCTAATAACCCCCTCCTGGATGTCATGGCATCAGTGCCAATCATCGGCCACGCCAGACAAGTTCTCGCCTCCGGTAACAATCACATTGTACCGCGGGTCTGGCATTTTGGAAAGGCACATCGGACATACCATAATGGGTTATCCAACACCTTACCCCCTATTGGCAAGGGTTTGTAGCATAGAGAGTGATACCTAACCACAAATAATATACATGCCTTCATAGTGATACAGTCAGTATAAATTACACGATACTAGTAACACATTGGCCATAAAGTGTAATCCATCTCCAAGTACAGTCTTGGGGTACACGATACCAGTAACACCTCGGCCATAAAGTGTAACCCACGACCGTTTACTTAATCTAGCATGCATAATAACAGTTGAGTATGGACTACACAACACCGATATCCCCATCGGCCACAAAACAGTGCCGGAATACACGATACCGATAACACATCAGCCACAAAGTGTAATCCGTGATTACAACTAACTCTAATGCACATAATCAATACATGAATGCAACAAACATATGGCAATCATGGTACTGATACCACCTCGACCACACCGGATTCCGTTTCATACATACAACAAACACACGATGGTCATAGTACCGATTCCACCTCGGCCACACTGGATCCCACCGTACATATCCATAAACATTTCATATCATATTCATAAAAATGTAACATATGATAGGACATCGTCATCATGTGAGCAATATAATTAAACATATAAAAATCTACACATGTGAGCAATTCTAAAATAATTAAACATTCTCAATATAAGAGCAACCTTCCATTAGATTGATTTTGCTTGTGTGAATTAGGGTTCAAGTATAGCCATCGATCGTTCAATTCAATTCTGACCTTAGGGCTCGTGTGCGTCACTGTCCTAGACACAAAGGTAACCGAACATCAATATGTGTCAGGAACATCGGGAGGGGCCCACATGGGTCACCCCTAAAGGGTATAGATCAAGACACCAAGTCTGATAGTGACAGTACTGTCACCGGAAACACCCACCGAAAACAGACACTGTCCAAAGAAAATATTAGTGTTGTTTTTGGTGGAGCTAGCAGAGAGCTCCTATAGCTCAGATGTTCACAGAAAACAGCCACCAGAAGCAGACCTAGTGTTTTCGGTGGCTTATTTCTGGTGGTAGTACAGAATTATCTTGGTGCATTAGGGCTTTTTGGCTCGGGCCCAATCGTCAGGATTTGTTTCGTGGAGTTTATGGAGGATGTTTCTAGCGTCATTCTAAGCTAATAAAATCCTAACTCCACTGAGACGTTTGGGAGATACGTTGATCGTACAATCGAAACTAGGTGGTCATTTGGTCAATCTTGTTGTCGAAGCTCACCGAACTTTGTTTGAGCTTGGCAATGGCACCGAGGCGGTGGAACACACAATCCCCTAGCTCAAGAGGGTATATTGGTCAAGATTCCATCTACACTTAGCATGACCTAGCTCAAAATGTAGAGAGAGAGTGGAGGAAGAGGTTGCACTTACCTCCAGTAAGGATTCCGACAACGAGGCGGCAGTCGGGAGTCAAGTTAAGCTTCCCTCCTTCTTCCTTTCTCCTCCCTTTCTCCTCTTCTTTCCCTCTCCCACGTTTTGAGCAAATGAGAAAATGGGAAATGAGAATAACTTCCCACTTATATAGTAAGTCTCTCACTAGGGTCTGTTTGGTTGAACCTTATCCGGTCAAAGTAGGTTATTACGTGATTCGGGGCACGTGGACTCAACTACTTTGGTCCGTAAAGTGCTCATGCCATAAGGTAGGTGTGGAGGATGCTTTAGGATCACCATAAATATTGGCCAACATCACATAACCTGCATTATGTGGATCAATGTTAGCCAATCTTTGTATCGCAAATTCAACCAAATCCATATAACCATGAATCTTACAACCATTGTGCAAAGAACCCCAAACAACTTCATGAGGTTTAATACCCGTCCTTTTGATAACTTCCATTGCTTCTGTGAAGCAGCTAGCTCGACCAAGAAGGTCTATTAGACATTCATAGTGCTCAATTTGAGGCTTAAACCATAATCTTGGCTCATGGAAATAATTACCCACACGCAAGGGATGGAGCACGATGGTAGGATGGAGCTCAGTTTCTTTGATGGAGCACAACCACAAGGATGAAGCACAATCACATGGATGGAGCTCAGTTTGTAGGGATGAAGCACCAAAATGGGGCACTCGCATGGGAGGGAGCATAATCACCCACATGTAAGGATGGAGCATGCTCAGCGGTTGTGCGGGATGGAAAAGGGATTCAGTTCCTCTATTTTCCATGGCAAAGGTGAGGGGTGTGAGGAGTTAGGATAAAATGGCATTGGGTTTATGTGTTTTTATTCAAAAGTCTAAAGATGCCATTTTAAATCCTCACTTAACAAAGATTGACGGTAAGGGGTCCGAGCGTAATTGTCAGTTTTGTAAGGGATGTTTCGTTAATAGTGGCATTCTCTAGGGGGTGGCACTATGATCAAGCTCTTTGTCCCTTTTCCTCTCAAGCATCGGAAACATCTATTTTAAGAAGAGGATTAAGGGCATCATTTATCTTCTCTGATCATTGATTTTGGATTTTATTTTTAGTCCACATAATTTTGAATATTGACATCTCTGTTTTTATTTGGCTGGTATTTTGTATTGAGAACTAAAGTTTTTAGATTGTAGGTGAATCTTTAGCTCAAAAATGGAAGAGCACCTGGGGATTACCCAGGATATGATGGTTCGAATCCATCAAGATTCTTGGATTCTAAATACTGTCTATGAATATTGGTTTTATAGAGGCTAAAACATTATCTGAATGCATTTTGATGGGGTAGTATTAGGAAAATATGCATTGGGGTTGTACATTAGCCCATTCAGGACCAGGCTATTTAGGCTTTCGTATGCATAATTTACTTTTTTGTCATAATAAAAAGGATAAATTTCTTGTTTGGAGGCTGTAGTTTACTGTGATGAGTCATTGTAGGCTTGCAAACCTGCTTTGTTTTGATTGTCTGATGCATAGTTTAAATGATATTTGTAAATGAGTTTGGTCTGAAAATTCCAAAAAAGGAGACTCAAAGTCTTTGTCAAGCATTAGCTTTTCCACCGATTTTATCAATCTTTAAACAAACAACAACTTTGAAAGCTCTGTGTGGTTCGGGTTCCACAAGTGGTCCTTTTCTCTTTTTCTTTACCTATAAATACATCCAAATCCATCAGACTTTTATCCAACCACACTAATTAGTAGATGGGATCATTTTCCCCAACCCTCCAAAACAAGCCAATTTATGTACTTGCAACCATCACAAACTCCAAAACTAGCCAATCACACATCAAGAAGTCATTGTATCCTTTATTTTCAATGTGAATGGAATCAGCTTTCCAGGAACATCAAATTTCATAACCCAAATGATCTTATGCCCACTTAAAATAAAGGCTCAAGGATAACATATCTGTTAGAGATATTAGTTATATTTTTGTAAGGGTAGTTTAGTAATTTATCATGTTTTATTTTCCTTTTCCCCATTAAGGAGGTATATGTAATTTTCCTCCTTAGGAAGGTATGTGTAATATCTTGTAAATATAGTAGTGAAGTAATATGTAGGTGTAAATGAGACTTTACTCACAACACACAACATTCAAATAGCCATCACTCTCATCTCATTCCTCATCATCTACATATTCTTACTTGGTATCAGAGCACCGAAGGTTGGTTTGAGAGTCGAACTACTAGTCTCCTCCCTTCTTCTCTTCTCTTTGAAACCCTAGGTTACAAAGGGGTTCTATGGAAAGGGATTTCTATGTGAGAAACTTGAAGAAACCTTTTGAGAGGCATGCAAGGAGACAATGGGGAACCAAAGGTTTTTTTTCCTTCGAAGAAAGAGACATTTGAAGGCTGCAAAATGCAAAACCAGGCCTAAGTAAGCGCACCGCCAACCTTGGACCTTTTTTCTCTTTCTCTCTCATCTGGTCAGCTTTGGACTTGAAACCAGGCCCATTTGGATCACCCTAGGGTGTATTCTCACCCTCTAAGTCTTATTGCAAGCTTCCTTGAGTTGAGGCTATATTACTCAATTTTTTGCTGCTCATAGGGTATCACCAGCCCTTTTTTTGGTCATTTTTATTCTAAAATGTGGCTGTGATGCTTCCAACTGCTATGTGGTTGTGAGATTTGATGTTTTTTTGAGATATTGTGCTCCTATGTGGATGTTGTGACCCTAACCCTTGAAGAAAGTAGATAGTGTGAATCATTTTTTTGAAGTGTTTGCTTAGTTTGGCTGCTGTAATTATTTCTGAGTATCTGGGAAAGAATTTTTAGGTAGAGTGTGTACTCCCCATTGTGTTTGTGACTCCTCATCCACATCATGTCTGAAGATAGTGGACTTGAAGCCCTCTTTGGTGATGTTTCTGCCAGTGTATTGCGTAGTGCTCCTCCTACTCCTATGATTTTTGATAACCCACATACTCAGATCTCTATTGTGAAGTTGGACCACACCAATTATTTGGATTGGACTCATTCTGTGAAGCTTTCCTTGTGGAGTAGGGGAAATCTAGGGTATGTTACAGGTACTATTAATGCTCATAAACCAGATGACCCGACATATCCAAAGTGGGAGACTGAAACTCCACTGTTATGACTTGGCTAATTTTTTCTATGAAACCTGAGATTGGAAAAAGGTTTAGGAGTAAAGAAACTACCAAGGATATTTGGGATAGTGTTGCTAAAAATTTTGATCGTGTGGGTGACTCGGCCAAAGTTTACCAATTACTCCAGAATGTCATTGCATGAAGCAAGGGGATAGGACCATTTTTGAGTATTACAACATTATCATTAGTCTCTGGGAGGAGTATGATCACTACAGGGACCTTCAACTATCCAATCATGAGGATGAAGCTAAGGTTTACTAGACACTTGAGAAGGAACGAGTTCTTATTTTGCTTGGTGAGTTGAATCTCTAATATGAGCCGATCCAAATACAGATATTGGGTCGGTTTTCACTTCTGTCCCTTGATGAAGTGTGTAGCTATTTATAGAGTGAGGAGACTAGGCGGGTGGCCATGGAACATGTTCCCTCCCTTGAGCGGTCAGCTCTTACTACTAGCTCCCAAAGAGATTAGCGTGGTGGTGACCGAGGCTAAGGCCCACCTCATAGGGATGACATACGTTTTGATCATTGTGGGAAGTCTGGGCATACCAAAGACAGATGCTGGGTTCTTCATGGTCGACCTCTTGGCATGCATGGTGGTATTCGTGATGGACGTAGTGGGAGAGCTAGAGCCCACAATGTTGAGGCCGAGCATGCTACTACAGGGTTTGCTCCTAGCCCACAAGAAGAGCACAGTTCCCTTACTAAGGAAGATATTGTAGCATTCCGTAGGGTCATGACTCAATTGAGAGACTCATCATTTTCTTCACTTACTTTGCTAGAGTCCTCAGCTTCCGCCTTGCAGGTCTCATCATCTATCCCTTCCAGAGCTCTATCTTGGGTTATTAATTCTGGTGCTACAGATTATATGACTGGTACGTTCTATTACTATAATACGTACTCTATTTGTTCCGGTAGAGATAAGGTCAGGGTTGCCAATGGCTCCCTTTCCTCCATTTATGCTAAAGTAGCATTCCTATTACTTCTTCCCTTTCACTTGATTCTGTTCTTTACTTGATTTTCGTTACTTTGTTTCTTTTGTTGATAATTTTTTCTGTGCTACTTGGACTATTCTGATGAAGCACAAGAGTGATGTGTATGATGCCTTTAAATTTTTTTATCATATGGTATGTGCATAGTTTGACACCAAAATTAAATTGTTTGTTCTGATAAAGGAGGGAGTATATGTATGGTGGTCTTCAAATTTTTTTTACTGATCATGGCATTATCCATTAGCTAGCTTGTGTTGACACATCCCAAAAAAATGGGGTAGCTGAGAGAAAAAATTGTCATTTGTTGGAGGTCAGTAGGAGTCTTCTCTTTGGTATGCATGTTCCTAAAACTTTTTGGTTTGAAACTCTCCTTACTACTGCTTATTTGATCAATCGTATGCCAACACAACTCCTTGGCTACAAAACTCCCTTGGTCATCTTGTCTCCTCAATCTTCTTCTTTCTTTCTTCCCCCCAAAGTGTTTGGGTATATCTGTTATGTCCATGTTAATAAGTCTTTTTGGACTAAACTTGACCCCAGGGCTCTTAAGTGTATCTTTCTTGGCTATTCCTTCTCTACCAAGGGATACAAGTGCTATCACCCTTCTTCCAGACGAAGGCTCCTCTCTAAAGATGTCACCTTCCTTGAGTCTGCACCCTTTTTTTACCCCTCAGCAGCATACTTTTTCATGGGGAGCATAATGGAAGTGAAAAGGCTACTGATGAGATCCCTTCTTGACCCCGTTGCTTATCTCTCCTTTTATGCTCGATATTGAGAAACACAAAGAGGTGGATATCATTGATCATTCAAGAGGTGGTTCAGGTTCAGTAATGAAAATGTAACCATTGTGTACACAAGGAGAAACAAGAAGACCTGCTAAGAGTCCTCTTTGAATCCAACTCCTGAGATCCACCCTCATTTAGGTAATATTCTTTCTTCCCTATCAGCGTTAGATCTTCCTATTGCTATTAAGAAGGGAAAGAGAGCTTGTACTAATCCTATAGCCCAATTTGTTTTCTATGACTCTCTCTCCCCTACAGGTGTTGCATTTACTATTGCACTCTCATTTTCTTCTATTTCCAAGAATGTTTCTGAAGCTATGTCTGACCCTGAGTGGAAGCAAACCATGACTGAGGAAATGATGGCCCTGGAAAAAAATTATACTTAGAAATTGGTTGACCTTTCAAGGGGGAGAACTCCAGTTGGATGCAGGTGGGTCTACACAATCAAGTACTGGTCAAATGGTACTATTGAGAGGTACAAAGCAAGGCTGATGGCAAAAGGATACAATCAAGTATATGAAATTGACTATCAGGAGACCTTTGCTCCTTTAGCTAAGCATAATACTATAAGGGTCCTTTTATCTCTAGCAGTGAATATGGATTGACCAATGTATCAATTGGATTTGAAGAATACCTTCCTCCATGGCGACTTAGAAGAGGAGGTGTAACTCCTTCTGGCTTTAAGTTCTCTTCAGCTGTAGGAAAGATCTCTTCTCAAGAAGACTTTGAATGGTCTTAAGCAATCTCCAAAGGCCTGGTTTAAAAGGTTTAGATAGGCCATTCTGAAAAATGGCTTTTTCTAAAGTCAGGCTGACCACACTTTGTTCACTAAGCGTGGTAATGGCACCATTATAGCCCTGATTGTTTATGTTAATGACATTATGGTAATTGGTGATGACAGAGAGGAAATAGCTAAGTTGAAGACCTACTTAACCCAATAGTTTGAAATCAAAGATCTAGGGCCTTTAAAGTACTTCTTGGGGATTGAAGTGTTCAGATCCAAAAGGGCATAAATATATGCCAAAGGAATTTTATCCTAGATCTATTGAAAGAAACAACAATGTTAGGTTGTAAACCTATAAGTTCTCCTATTGAGCAGAATCATAAGTTGAGGGAAGATGTTGGCCCTTCTCTTGTTGATGCTAAAAAATATCGAAGGCTGGTTGGAAAACTTATCTATTTGTCCTTGACTCATCTAGACATTACTTATGCAGTGCGGGGTGGTGAGTCAGTTTATGCATGCTCTCAAGAGTGGGCGCTTGGATGCAGTTTATCGCATTCTCAGGTACTTGAAGTCCTCTCAGGAAAATGACCACTTTTTGCCAAGTATAACCACATAAGGATAGAAAGCTTCACTGATGCAGATTAGGCTGGTTCAGTCTTTGATAGGAGATCTACATCAGGCTATTGCACAATTTTTGGTGGAAACCTAGTTACTTGGTGGAGCAAGAAACAATCTGTGGTGACTAGGTTTAGTGCAGAGGCAGAATTTAGAGCCATGACTCATGGAGTGTGTGAGCTTCTCTAGTTGAGAAGGCTAGTTCAAGAGTTGGGATTTGATACTAAGGCACCTATGAGGCTTTATTTTGACAAGGCTACCACAAGTATAACCCACAACCCTGTGCAATATGATAGGATAAAACACATAGAGATGGACAAACCCTTCATTAAAGAGAAGATTGACACTGGTTACATATGCACACCTTTTGTGAGGGCTAGAGATCAGTTGGCTGATATCTTCACAAAAGGTCTTCTTCATCATCGGTTTAATTCTCTGCTGTCCAAGCAGGGAATGCATGATATTTATTCTCCAGCTTGAAGTGAAGTGTTAAAGATATTAGTTATACTTCTGTAAGGGTATTTTAGTAATTTATCATGTTTTATTTTTCTTTTCCACCTTAGGGAGGTATATGTAATTTTTCTCCTTAGGGAGGTATGTGTAATATCTTGTAAATATAGTAATGAAGTAATATGTAGGTGTAAGTGAGACTTTACTCACAACACACAACATTCAAACATACCATCGCCTCTTCTTCTTCTTCACCAACTCTCATCTCATTCCTCATCTACATATTCTAACCATATCTTGAGGTGGTCTTAAGTGTACTTTTACTGTTAAGAGTTGAGCTTTAATCCAATGTGGGATATACACAAAAATGGGGAAATCAAAGTGGGATCCACTCTTCATTGTTTTTTTCTGTTCTCCATAACCAAACTCACCCCATTCTATATTATTGGGCTGGAGACACCTCCCTGCCATTGTTAAAATAGGCCACTATCTACAATAATAATCTATCCTTAGCCAATTCTGTTGCTTTCAATGTTGCAAATGCTTTTACCATTTTGATGAAATCTAATGTTAGTAAGTTACAGAAGATGATGGTATAATTTTAATACATTACTTTAAGGTGTTTTTGATCCAATATAAAACAACTCATCTGAAGCTTCAGAACAGAACAATTGGGCTCATAAGCCATACATAATTGTGAACAAGAGAATCTGTAGTTCGCTGAATCACTGAAAGAAGGTTCTTCTATATTGAACCCAACTATCACTGAACCAAAGACAACCAGTCACAGAGGCTATAGATTATCTCCACCATAATAGAAAACCACAGTAAGAAGAGCAGCAGTACCACGCAAACCTATTGTAAATGCTTAGGCTAAAAAAAATATATATATATATATATATATAATAATAATAATAATATAGAAAAGAAATTCTTTGAAAAGAATCTTGATGGATAAAATGTCCCAAAAGGCAAAACATATGCAAGCAAAGTACAAAGTCAAGAGGGAGGGAAAACCAAAATTTCAAACATAGAAACTCATTATATATAATAATAAACATTTAACAAAACACTCTTGTATAGACAAAACACACTACTAGTATAAAATAGACACCACAAATCTCTATTTCTTTTCCGGGTGGGGGAGGGGGGAGAATGGGCTTGGTCTAAGATCAAACCTTCTTATTTATGCTGGCAGCCTACAGTTTCACTATAAAACCAAGCGACAACAATATGTAAATATTGTACCATTTCTTAGTTAACATCCATTACAAAGATCTTGCCTAAGGAGTGATGAGCATAATAATGTGTGAAATCTTAGTGATATAAGTGTACATTTTGCCCCACTTTGGATAGTACTACTTTTATTTTTCTTGTTTTTTTTTTTAGTTTCCAAGACTACAAGAGAAAGTGCTTAAAGTGAATCAAGAACCAGTCCAAAGGTGGGACCCACTCATTGGTACCACATCCTCTCTCCTACAAAATCCTGAAGATTATTCTCTCTCTTTGCCACCTCACAAGATCTTGAAGATGCTATGCAGAGATTCATTTCTGATTTAATCAAGATTGTAAGATATTGGTTAATATTGCAAGGAAGGAATATAATTTATTAATTTTGGAAACAGATTCTCTCTTTCCTCACACAATATCTTAGAGAATGAGGATTTTTACTAATATTTAATTTAATTTAATTTTCTTTCTTTTCTTAAAGAAGACTTGTGGAAGGAAGGAGGCAAGACAAAAGCCCTATAAAAGCCCCTTCCTTCCCCCTCCTGTTTATTATTATTCCCCTTAGTTTATTTTCTAGTTTATGCTTAGTTTTCTTCTCACTCTTCCTCTCTCACTCTCTTTAGTTTTAGTTCTTCATTATTTTTGCTTTAATCAATTTTGTAATATTTTTTTATGTCAATTAATGTAAGCACTCTTTTATTCTTATTCAGCCTTTATATTTATGATTTATGCAATTGAGCTGTAATTTTTAAAGTTATAGTTCTAGGCTAATATCTAGGTGACAAGATCACGAGCCGTGGAGCATCTTTTTTTTTTGAAGTTCAGTTTTTTTTTCAAGATTTGTTTTCTCTAGTACTAGAAATTTCAGATTTGGTTTATTCCAGATCTGGATTTTAGTACTGGTAGTATCTCAAATCACCCAAACTTTCAAGTTCAAATATTGATTCAAGTAAGTAGGCTCCTTCAGTAATCTTCTCTTTCTCCTCTCATTCCCTCTTCTGACTACCCTTTCTTTCTTAATTTAGGATTTTAATTTCAATCGTTACATTATTGCTATCCTTTTCCCCCAAGGTTCATGGCTAGTGTATGTGTTGGCTTTGCCCCTCCTAGCCATAGAACCATCAATTTATTACTTTTATTTTAATTGTCTCCCTTTTCCTAAGCCAAGTAGAATAACCCTTGTAAGAATGACTCTCTGTTCAAGTAGGGAAGCTCATATTATGATGCATCCCTCGGGCTAAGTAGAGAAACCTACTTGTGAGTCTCTCTCTAGCTTTATCCCCTTTCTTTTACTTTATTTTTATTTCAACATTTTTTTCCTTTATTTTTTTTTAATTGTGTGGGTTGTTTATTTTTAATTATTTATTTATTTAATTTTAACTACGTGGCTTGCATCTTTAAATTCTTAGATGACGAATGATTAGGACGTTATTTTAAATACATATGTTTAGGACGGTAGTTAGAATTATATCACAACCATTAATAGGTTCACTTTTGTATTATTAAAAGAAAAAAAATAAAGTGGCTGCTCTCCCTAAGCTCGACCCGTAGCTACACTGATCCGTATGCTTGCAGTTACATTTAAAATCTCAAATAAGTTTTTGGCGTTGTTGCCGAGGAGACAGTTCCATGTTATTTTTCACTTTTTTTTGGTAAATCGGAGTGCTTTATTTGTTTTTTTTTGTTTTTTCTTTTCTTTTATTGAATTCCTGAGAAGATCAACTTGCAATAATAGTTGTATCAGTGGAGGTCGCCATGCCTCACAATATGATAAAGACCGGTTTCACCCTGTAGCAGTACCTCAGGAATTGACCTGAGCAACCCCGGATCCATGCTGGTAAGCTCCCAAAAAGTCAAAAAAAAATAAAAAAAAATAAAAAGAAAATTAAAAAATTAAAAAAAAAGAGAGTTTTTCTTTCCATTCTTTTGTGCTTGTCTTACTCTAGTTGTGGGTAGTTTTCTATTGCATGAGTGTGTGGACCCGTGATTCTACCAATCGTTTACTAAGAGTACCTATTTTAAGAATGGTAGAACAACCTAAGCCTACTTTAAAAGATAGATTCTACCCAGCCAGTGCAGCCCAACCTTCTTGCATTAGATTACCAGCTGCCACAGGGAACAATTATGAGCTTAAAACTCAATTCATTACTGTGTTACCCTACTTTCATGGGCTATCCTCCGAAGATGCTTATTTGTTCCTGAGAGAATTTGAGGAGGTTTGTGTCCTCATTAAGATACAACAACTTAGTGATGATGCTGTTAAACTTAGATGCATTACCTTTTCGCTCAAGGATGGAGCAAAAAGATGGTTATATAGGGTGCCAACTAATTCCATTACCACATGGGATTAGTTTATGGTAGCATTCTTAAGAAATTTTTTTCCCTTGCATAAAACAAACAAACAAACTTAAGAGCGAGATCATACAGTTTCGACAAAAACCTCAAGAGTCATTTTCTAGACTCATGGAAAGGTTCCAAGACCTTCTCCAAGTGTGTCCCCATCATTGACAAATGGCATCTTTGCCAAATAATTTATGAAGGGATAGACTAGCTTACCAAGCAGATGTTAGAGTATATGTGTCCTACAGGCTTCACAGCTTATGCAGACGAAAACGAAGCTTGAAACTTTTTGGTTGACCTAGCTGAAAAGACAAAAGAATGGGAGTCTACTCAGGAAAGTGAGAGAACTATAGGAGGTAAAGGGTACTATATCGATGGGATAGTAGCCAAAGAGGCCTATTTAGATAGCCTCATTAAGAGAATAGAAGCCCTTGTCCCTAAAGCACATGCCCCAGTCAACCAAGTCCAAAATCAGGTTTCTATGTGCAATTGGTGTCACTCCCCTGGACATGTAATGGAAGAATGCCCCAACAGTTCTGGGGGCAATGAAAGTGTTAATGCTCTTTACCCGAATAACCTGTTTAGCAACACTTACAATCCAGGGTGAAAAAACCACCATAATTTTTCATGGAACCAAGGGATTCAAGGAGGTCCATCCAACTTTCACAACTAAGGGTAGCCTAGTCCATAGAGGCCCAATTTTGCTCCACTACCTAATTCTTTCCCTCTGCCTAATCTAGGTCTTCAGTCAAATTTTGCTAGGCCCCCTCTCCATGCACCTTATCAACAACCCTCGGGGTTTACATCCACTGGAGAGGCGGCAAGAATTAGCGAGCTAGAGAAAAGCATGACCCTTCTCATGACAAGCCACAATAATGTGGAGAGGCAACTCACCCAACTTGTCACAATCATGCATGAGAAGGAGAAAGGAAAATTGCCTAGTTAGCGAGAGCCGAATCCTAGACATTAGGTGCTGACTCCACAAGGGCTACCTGCTCCTCAGCTCAATGTTGTACAAAGTCAACAACACCAAGGGCCCTCAAACCAGTGTAATGCAGTATATGCCCTACGGAATGGCCGAGAGTATCTACAGAATGGTACCACTCATTCTCCACTATCTGACATTTCTGTTGACACTCCGACTATCAAGGCTACTACTATGCCTCCCATTCCAGGTTCGTCAGATGGACCTGAAGAGATTAAGGATGATTTGGTGGAAGCCATAAAAAATGATTCTATTAATGAGAAAACTTCTGATAGTGTTTATGTTTCTCCTATCCCCTATCCTAACCGTTTGATGAATAAAAAGAAAACAACTTCAATGGAAAAATTTTTAGAAGTCTTCAAGTGTGAACCTTCTACCTTATCATGTTTATCAACAACTTGGATTAGGAGATTTGAAAGTTACAGGGACAACTCTCCAGTTGGCCAACCGTTCTGTCAAGATTCTGAAAGGGATGGTCGAAGATGTCCTACTTAAGATAGGAGAATTTATTTTTTTAGCCGATTTTATTGTTTTGGATACCAAACCCTTCACCACTAGGGATAAGATCCCTATCATTCTTGGAAGACCATTTCTGGCTACCAGCAATGCATTAATCAATTGTCGGAATGGTCTACTAAGGATATCTTTTGACAACCACACTATGGAGTTCAACATGTATAGGTTGGGCAAACAACCCATACTTTCTTCTGATGATATTGATGAAGAGGTTAATATGCTTGAGAGTTTTTCTGATGATATTGTTAAAACTTTTGACAATGACTTTGATTCAAAATTTCAAGAGTATATAGAAGAATTAGAGGATGATACTGAAAATTTCTTCTCTGATGTTTGGAGCCTTTATACACCCATAGAGCCCATTAGTTCTCTATCAAATTCTCTTCCTAAATCCTCAATTGTTGAGCCCCTGAAGCTTGATTTGAAAGAGATGCCCTCTAAATTAAGGTATGCCTTCTTAGGAGAAAATCAAACTCTACCAGTTATTATCGCCTCAGATTTAACTTCAAGTCAAGAGGAAGAGTTGATCAAAGTTTTAAAAGAAAACAAGGAAGCCTTAGGTTGGACCATGGCAGACATTATAGGAATTTGTTCCTCAATCTTTCAACATCATATTCACCTTATGGAGGATTCAAAACCTTCTAGGGAACCACAAAGAATGGCTAATCCTATGATGTAAGAAGCTATCAAGAAAGAGATCCTAAAGTGCTTGGATCATGGTATCATCTACCCTATTTCTGATAACGAGTGGGTAAGTCCAGTGCACGTGGTCCCAGAGAAGTCAGGGGTCACAATAGTCCAAAATACTAAAAATGAGTTGATCCCTACCCATGTCCAAATAGGATGGCGTGTGTGCATTGAATACAGGAAGTTAAATGCGGCAACTTGGAAGGACCATTTTCCTTTGTCTTTCATTGATCAAATGTTAGAGCAGTTAGTCGGACATGAGTATTATTGTTTCCTTGATGGTTATTTCGGCTATAACCAGATTTCCATTGCTTTAGATGACCAACATAAGACCACCTTTACATGCACCTATGGAACCTTTGCTTATCGGCGTATGCCTTTTAGGCTTTGTAATGCCCCTGCCACGTTCCAAAGATGCTTGATGAGCATTTTCTCTGATATGGTGGAGCATTTTTTAGAAGTATTTATGGATGATTTTTCTATTCATGGCTCCTCATTTTCTAATTCTTTGCATCATCTTTCTTTAGTACTCAAACGATGCAAAGCGACTAATTTAGTCCTCAATTGGGAGAAATGTCATTTTATGGTCACACAGGGCATAGTGTTGGGTCATGTCATTTCCAAAAAAGGGATCAAGGTCGATAGAGCTAAGGTGGACTTAATTTCTAATTTACCACCTCCCAAGTCAGTTAAGGACGTTCATTCCTTCTTAGGTCATGCAGGGTTCTATCATCGGTTCATCAAGAGCTTCAATCACATGGGTAGACCTCTCACCAATCTTTTTCCTAAAGAGCAACCCTTTGAATTTTCTAGTGAATGCCTTATGTGCTTTGAGCAATTAAAGAAGGTGTTGACTACAACCCCCCATTATTCAAGTTCCCTTATGGATTGAGCCCTTTGAATTAATGTGTGATGCATCTGATTTTGCTATAGGGGCAGTCATAGGGCAGAGAGTTGATAAACTTCCTCGTGTTATCTATTATGCCAGTAGAACTCTCAATGATGCACAATTGAACCACACCACAACTGAAAAAGAACTTTTAGCTGTTGTATTTGCATTAGAAAAGTTTCGTACATATCTGATAGGTTCTCATATAGTTATTTACACTGACTATGCAGCTATTAGATACCTTATTCAGAAAAAGGATGCCAAAGCACGTCTTATCAGTTGGGTTTTGCTTTTACAGGAACTTGACTAAGAAATTAAGGATAAGAAAGGCAGTGAAAATTTGATTGCAGACCATTTGTCCCGGTTACCCAATTCTTTGACTATGAATACTCTAGTTAACGAGTATTTTCCTGATGAGCAACTCTTTGCAGCATCTAGTGAACCTTGGTTTGCAGATATTGTAAATTTTTTAATTACAAACAAGACTCCGGATCATTGGTCTTCCCAAGAGAAGTACCGTTTTCACTCACAGGTTAAGTATTTCTTTTGGGATGATCCTTATCTTTTTAAATCTTACCTTGACCAAATTATCCGGAGATGTATCCCTGATCATGAGCACCATTCTATTCTTTCCTTTTGCCATGATCAGGCTTGTGGTGGCCATTTTGGGCCTACTAAGACTGCAGCTAAGGTATTGCAATATGGATTTTATTGGCCAAGTCTCTTCAAAGATGTCTTTGCTTATTGTAAGGTTTGTCCTTCTTGTCAGTCTTTAGGAAAAATCAGTAGAAGGAACATGATGCCTCTCAACCCAATCCTCGTGGTTGAGGTTTTTGATGTTTGGGGAATATATTTTATGGGCCCTTTTCCTAAGTCATGTGGATATGAATATATTTTTTTGGCTGTGGACTATGTGTCCAAATGGATTGAGGCTCGTGCTTGTAAGACCAATGACCATAAGGTGGTCATTCAATTCTTAAGGAAAATTTTTTTTCCCGATTTGGTACCCCTAGAGCTATCATTAGTGATAGGGGAAAGCACTTTTGTAATAAGCCTTTTGAGGCCTTAGTGAAGAAGTATGGTATTACCCGCAAGTTGGCTACCCCATACCACCCCCAAACCAGTGGGCAGGTAGAAGTGTCCAACAGACAGATCAAGCAAATTCTAGAGAAGACAATTAACCCAAATTGAAAGGATTGGTCTAACCGTCTGTTGGATGCTTTGTGAGCGTATAGGACTGCTTACAAGACCATACTTGGTCAATCCCCATACCATTTGATATATGGGAAAGCTTGCCACCTTCCTGTTGAGTTAGAACATTGTGCCTTTTGGGTGATTAAGAAATTTAATTTTGATTTATCTACCATAGGAGCTCATAGAGATCTCTAACTATCTGAGTTAGAGGAATTGCGAAATGATGCCTATGATAGTGCAAAAATTTTTAAGGAAAAGACTAAAGCTTTTCATGATAGGCACCTTGTTAGGAAATCTTTTATGCCTGATGATAAAGTTTTGTTGTACAATTCTAGATTGCATATCTTTCCAGGAAAACTTCATTCTCGGTGGGAAGGTCCTTACCTTGTGTAAACAGTATTCCCCCATAGTGCCGTAGAGGTTATGAATCCATCCACTCGGGAAATTTTCAAAGTTAATGGGCACCGTTTGAATCCATTTCTTGAGTTACCTTCAATACATAATGCAGAGGTCATGATTCTCCATGAGCCTCTTTATGATGATATTTGATTCCATTTGATAATTTCCTTTCCTTTGTCCTTCTTGTTCTATTGTCTAATCATTTTTTTCTTTTTCTTTTTCTGCATTGAGGACATTGCACAATTTAAGTATGGGGGAGGGTTTGACTATTTAGAACTTGAGGTTACTTTTAAGAGTTTTCCGGTGCTTTATACACACCCTATAAAAAAAAAAGGAAATTGAGATCTAGAACCCATCTTGGTACTATAATCCCTATTGGGAGGATGGTAATGAATCTATATATTGAAGTGGGACCTCGCTTAAATGATTTGGAGATACTTGTCTTAAGGTGTAGGACCATTTGTTAGTTGGTGTCCTTGTTCTTAGGGAGGAGTTGAGACCATATTCTTAGCATGGTATAAAAATATATGATATGAATCTGCAAAGAAAGTGAAAATTGGTCAAAAAGTAGAAAGTAAGTATAGAATCTTTAGGAGCTAGATAGAATACTGCGCCTCAAGAAGCAGGGTGTTTTGATCGAACTTCTTAAGAAGGAACAATTCTGAAAAGAACTTAGTATCACTGTCTTTGTTGGCATATCCATAAAGCGAAGCTACTTAGTAACTTGGGTTTCTAATGTTTGCTCCACCATGTTATTCAGCCCAAATGTAGTGGAGTAGAATGAGTTCTCTATTAAAAAAAAAAAAAAAAAAGATACCATTATGCCTTGTTGTAACTTGCACCCCTACATAATGGTATGTCACTTTTGAAAATCCGTTTTTACCTTTTAGAATTATCCTGGTCCATCAGATTAAAAATTTAAGGAAATTTTTCTTGTTTTACCCCTAAATTTAAATTTTATATGATGTAATCCCTTCGTTTTCTAATAATATCGATCGCACCCCTAATGCATAATGTCGTTAGCTTAGTGTTTGAAAAGACCCTTTTGACTCTATTGTGTCCCTCCATATAACAATCCATTCTCATCTATTGAAAACCGACAAAATTAAGTGGGACCCACCACTTCTTCTTCTTCTTCTTTGAACACGACAGCACCCTGCCCCTCCGGCCTTTCCTCCCTCCCTCCCTTGACTCTGTTCTTTTCATTCCCTACGACCCATCCATTTGCAATATTTCTATAAAATAACATATATGAATCCTTAATAAAGATATTGAACGTGCAACAAAAGGATTAGGCACTCAAATTTCAAACCTCCCCCCACAACCCCAACCCACCCCGCACCCCCGCAC
>NC_056570.1:16003998-16034835 GCF_013358625.1 Macadamia integrifolia
AAAAAAAAAAAAAAAAGAATTAGGCACTCAGAGGAGTAGGTTTCAACCAAAAATAAATGGTCTCATTTCATTGCTAAGTACCAAATCGGTATTATCTTACTATATGATCCATTGAATCCAACCATTTATTTTCAACCAAAAAAAAAGAAAAGAAGAAAAAACCCAACCATTAACACTAATGATCCATAAATAAATGGTCTCATTTCATTGCTAAGTACCAAATCGGTATTATCTTACTATATGATCCATTGAATCCAACCATTTATTTTCAACCAAAAAAAAAGAAAAGAAGAAAAAACCCAACCATTAACACTAATGATCCATAAATAAATGGTCTCATTTCATTGCTAAGTACCAAATCGGTATTATCTTACTATATGATCCATTGAATCCAACCATTTATTTTCAACCAAAAAAAACAGAAAAGAAGAAAAAACCCAACCATTAACACTAATGATCCATTGAAACCCAACCGTTGTTTTCTTTCTTTACTCGTCAATACAAATTATGAAGCCGCTGGCCTTTTTGGGATAAAACTTGGCATATGAGTGTTGGAAATTGGGGACCTATCTGTTTACATTAAATTTAACCCATCCAATTACCATCAATAATAATAAGGGATACACACCCCTGTACTATGGTGAAGTTGCTTGACACTCCAAATTATTGAACATACTATTTGAATACCCATGAAACCTAACGGTGTTAGTCTATTGTTAATGGTTGAAATGAATATACCTTTTTATCCTTATAAGGTTAAAGGGTGGTTTTTTGGAAGAATAATTACTTGGACGCCTTTGTACTATGGCCTAGCTGTTTGGCACCCCAAACTATTTAACATATTACTTGAAGTCCCATAAAACCTAACAATGTTAATCTCTTGTCAGTGGTTGAAATGAAAAACTTTAGAGCTGAATATGCCCTAATTTTTTATATGGTTTTGTGAAGGAATTGATTTGGAAGATTGGTGAAAGGGAACCCCTTCACCCACTAATTAAATTGATTTGAGTCTTGTTAGGTTAATACATTTGAAGGGTGAATTGATCATTTTAACTTCATTAGTTTCAGTTGAATTAACTCATAAGAGTAGAATGGCCTTTTCCATTTCAAACACTAACAACATATTAACTCCGTCAGGTTAACAACATAAGGCCTTGGAACATTCTCTCTAGCCTTTTAGATGTCTATGATACTCTCTCTCTCTCTCTCTCTCTCTCTCTCTCTCTCTCTCTCATGAAAAAGAAGTACTCTTGGGGACCGACTCTGCCCGATTCCATCCGGAAATAATTCTGTACCGATTCCTTTTGAAAACCTTCATGTCAAGGCACTGCTCACTTTCACCGGTGCAGTAGTTAAAATTGTAGAGCACATGAATGTAAGGATTTAGGTAATTGACTCACGAATCGGACTGGCATTCTGAGTGTGGTCATTGCCGGGCTTATCCAAGCATGTTATGACTTATGACTCAGTTCTCGGGTGAGATGGCAGAGACCAACTGCTATACAAATTACAAATTGCTGCTACCGATCCTAAATAAAAATGCATGTACTCTGCCCATCAACTTCTCTACTAGTCATTCAAGTTTTGAAAGCCACATATAGGGTTAGAAGCAATGTCAAAAATCTCAGTTTGGAAACATTAACTGTATACCGCATCGCGATATCTTGAACCAGAAGAAAATTCACACAAGCTCTTATGATCTGTATTTCAGGAAGATATTGACTACAAACGAAAGATTACAAAAATTTGATGTATGGAAGGGGGGGGGGGGGGAATATGGAGTTGATAAAACCTATGGAGTATTTGGAGGACAAGTTTGTTGAAACACCTTGGTCTGTTTCACAAGAAGCTTCTCCAGTAGATCTCAGCACAATATACTTTACAACATCAGCCACATGACTTCCTTCTATTTCTCCCCGTTCTTTCGGCGCTGAAAGCCAGAGAGTTTGATTCAGAGTGTTGCATTCATTATACTTTTGCTATTTGAGGGGAAGAAGGCCCTGAGAGCAAGGAATAAGAAGAAAACAGACAAAGCCACCATCAAACAGGCTTAATCAAAACAAATTGAAGATCCTGTAAGGGAGCTCATCTTCCCTCTTCCTCCATCGTATAAACAGGTTTTTGCCAAATCTTAGTGTTCTTCTTCGGATCATCTGTCAAGCTGAGATCTGTATCATCCTCCTTGAATGTTTTAATGAAAGTTTTTGCTCCCATCATGATTAGCCTCTCTATCATAAACAATTGGTAATTGTTCTCAACTACTGGATCCAAGATGCTGCTGTAGTTTGATGAATATACCACGTTGTACCTGCAGAAATTAGTGACCTTAAGATCAACTTCACTGTTCATGCTTACTACAATGATAAACATTTCTACAAGGTATATAGAAATTAAGGCATATGAAAACAATATATTTTCTATCTATCCACCCACCAAAAAAAAAAAAAAAAGAAATAAATATCGATCCATTTCAGAAATTAGAAAACGGGAAAAGGATCCCCACGATGCCAGTGTGCAAATTCATCCCACAGTCTCTCACATTCCATGCCATGGACCCCATACCCTCTCTTCACATTAAATGCCCTCTGTATTCGAACTTTTTCCAGGACGCCTACTGGCACTCTGGCCTCATGGGAAACCACTTCACCCTAGCAAAAAATATATATAAATTCTCCAGATCATATACAGCAATGTTTGGCCAATTTTGGAGCCTAGAATCACCAAAGAAAATCAAATAATCAAGGCTCCATTTGTTTCCAGCGGAAAAGGGCAATTTCCTGCAAACAGGCTTTTCCATTGTCTGCTTTGATGTAAAATGGCCCCAAAAAATTAAAAAACAAAAAGACCCTGAAAAATAAAGAGAAACTTTACATGGAGCAAACTTTTCATATAAAATATCATTTACATGGAAAATCTACAGAAAAAATTTTAAATAAAGGGCCTTAAGAGAAATACCTGATAGAAAGAGGAGAAAAGAATCCTGGCATCCTCTCATTCGAAGCTACGAAAAGGGTGCGTCCTGGTGGGACCCATTTTTCAATTCTCTGAAGGATAAACTCAGGACGAGTATCCCTGTCCAGATGAGGATGGAGGGTCCTGTAAACACCAAATCTATCTTTTCTAGTTTTTATCTTATCACCTCGACGAACATGGATGGCATCATAATCACCAAGGAGCCCCTTAATCTGCAATGGAATCAATATGGCTTGAGAAATGAAATGGTTGAAAACAGAAGCTTTGAAATGAATGTAAAACCCTTGTAGTCAATCTCATTCAAATGCACTACAGAACATGTGAGTAGAAACAGCATGACAAAAAATGAGACTGCACGATCAACATCAAACTAAAATAAATAAACAAGACTGTATGAACCTTGGTAAGTTAGTCGATATCTACAGAGGAATCATGGCTAGCTCTTTAGTGCTAATCACAATTCCCCTTCCTAGAGGTATTTTCTGGTCCTTATGGACCTTGGTAATTTAGATTGATAAGTTAGTTTTGTTTTCCTTTTCTTGATTTCCTATTCTTAGTAGGTTGCTGTAATGGTTAGTCTATATAATGAATGAAGGAGGGCAGTCCAAATCTAATCGATTGACTCCCAAGTTACAACAATCTTCTCCTTTCTCTTTTTCTCTTTTCTCTTTACATGGTATCAGAGCTTGATCCATAAACAAGCAAATTGAACTTTGCTATCATTGTATCAATAGTAACAGCCTCTTCTTTTCTTATTTGGTTGTTATTGGTTCTTTCTAAGGGTTCATCGATTTCTTAGAGGGGGTGGTTTCATCCCCTAGCTTGCCGATTTTTGGAATGGGAGTTTGATTGATTGTGATCAATCATATGTTTTGAAGGATCGACTCAGGGTATCATTGTGAGTGATTGTTGGTTGGGTTTTACGGTTTGAAAATTGAATTGCTCAAGTATTGGAAATCGATTAAAACTATCAGGGTTTTGGCACTTTGCCAAAGCCGATTTTGGCCATATCTCTCAAGACTGCCCTCAGTTTGGAACATCCTTTCAGGGGTTTATTCAGCATCATATTAGGGACGTTCAGTCCAAATTTGAGCATCATTGGAGCACTACACAACCAACCACATGTATTCTATTATTTTACCCAGATTTTGATTTTGTGATCTAAATCGATTCTTCTCTTGTTGCTGATTTGGTGGAGTTTTTGCCTAGAGATTTAGTTTGCCCTATTATTAGGATTGATCAGTTAAATAAGATCAATCAATTGTTTGATCTAAGACCTTGATAAGGAGATTAGATTGATTTTTCTGGTGAAAGAATCTGTGTGGATCGATTTTTTATCTTCTATGATTTTTTGTTGATCTCTTTGCATCAATGGTTGAAGCTGAGGCAAAGAATGTTGTCACTGAGGTGATATCCTCATCCTGTCATAGGATCACAGAGAAAAAGCTTGCAAGAGCTGCCGATTTTCAACAATGGAAGAAAGTTGTGCAGCTGGTTTTGACTGGTCGCAATCAACACGATCATCTTACAAAGGTGAAACCTGCTATAGACACTACATGGAATACCGTTGATGCATGTATTGTTGGACAACTGTTAAACTCGATGGTTATATAGTTGATATTGTTACTCACATCGACATTGTGAAGGACATGTGGATTATTTGAATATTCTGTATTTTTTAAGGAATAACTTGTCTCCTATCTATGAGTTATCTCAAGAGTTTTATCAGGTTGATTAGAAGGGTTGACCTCTGACTCAATTTTCTGATTAAGAAGATGTATGAAGAGCTAAACTCTCTAATTCCTATCAATGGTAATGTGTTGAAGATGCAGAACCAGAGAGAGCAGCTCATAGTTATGGGATTTTTGGGTGGTCTTGGACCAAAGTATGATTGTTCGTTCTCAGATTCTTGGGAGTGACAAAGTAGCATCTCTTGTAGATACCTATTCTCAAGTCTTATGGGTATCTTGAGAGAATTCTCATGATCCTACACTAGCCGATAGCTCTGCTCTTATTTCTCAGAGTAAAAATCGTGGTGGAATACATAGTACTGGTAGTGGGGGTGGTAAGGGGCAACCTTTTGGTAACTCCAACACTTAAAATAGTTTAGAAGCAACGCGAACATACCACCGTTCTAGCAAACCAGTACATATCCAACGCTTTTGTTGGAAACTTCATAGAAAACCTCCTCAAAGCAGTTTGTCAATTCAGCAGTAGTTACTGAGTCTTCTCAACCTTCCCAGACTAGACAATCTGAGGATAAAATGGTCAAGATGATAGATGAAGAATTTGCATTGTATACTCAATTTCAAACTCAGCCTCCTCAACTTTCCACTGCTACTTTTGTCCAGATAGATAATGTCATTACATATCTTTCCTCCTCTTTTCATCCTTGATTGATTCAGGAGCATCAGATCATGTGTAGTGTGTTAGGTTTATTTTCTTCTTTTCAAGAATCTGCTGCCACTGTCACGTAGGCTAATGGGTCATTTGTGAAAGTCAAAGGCACTGGCAATATTCGTCTTAACTCTTCATTGTCTTTATCTTCTGTCCTTCAATTACCAAATTTTCCTTTTAATCTTTTATCTGTGAACAAATTAAGTCAAGCTTACAATTGTTCTGTGACATTTCTCTTGATCCGTGTGTTTTTCAGAACCTTACAACGAAGAAGATGATTGGTAGAGGCCGTTGGGTTGGGGTTATATCTTATTGAAGACAATTCTTCTTTTGTTGTTTGTTCAAGTATTCTAAGCCCTCATCAGATTCATTGTCATTTAGGTCATCCATTTTTGCAGAGTTTACAAAATTTTGATTCTCGTGTTCATTTTATTTCTGGTTTAGAGTGACTCTTGTCATTCTGGAAAACTTCACCGTGTAAGCTCTTCCCCTAGAGTCAACAAACGGTTTGCACACCTTTTTTCTTTAGTTCATTCAGATGTATAGGGTCCGTGTCTCATTACTTTTAAGTTGGATTATAGGTAATTTGTTGATTATTTTAGAGTTACGTGGATTTACTTAATGAAGCATCATTCTGAGTTGTTTCTTTTTTTCGAAACTCAAAATCAATTTAATTTATCTATCATAATTTTACGTAGTGATAATGTCAAAGAATATTTTATGGTCCTTCCTCTCAGTTCATGGCTAGTTGTGGTATGATTCATCAGTCTCCCTACTCGGACACACCTCAACAAAATGGTGTTGCTGAGAGGAAGAATAGCCATTTTGATGGAGGTTTAATGTAGGACTAGATTTGACAAACCAAACTAGACCCAATACTGCAGGAACTTTTATAAACCAGAGAACAACCAATAATCACCCAAAATTAGGCAGCAAACAACAGTCCAGAAGTAAGAGTCAAACAGTCCTTGTAAATCAGAATTTTCAAACCCAAAATTTGGAATTTCTGAAACAGAGATTACACCAAACAAATAGACTAACCAGCAGCAGGTATAGAGTACTAGATAAGCCACAATCAGAAACAAATACCACAGGAGTAGGTAAGTCAAACCAGATCTGAAATCTGGGCAAAAACATAGTCGGCCAGAAGTATTTAACACCTCAGATCAGACAAACCCATGGTCTGATTGGTCCCAAATTAAGGTCAAACCTCCCTCTTAATAAACCCAACAATCAATCAAAAGGGGAGGGCCATCGGCTGGCTGGATCTTCAAAACAATATAGGGGCAGCAGGAGAGAAACTTGAGATTTCCAGAAGCAGAAATCAAAAGCAATTCAGATCCCTTACCTGGTTTGAAGAACCTTGCAGTTAACTTTGAAAAGAAAGAAAGAATACTTGAAGAGACCTCTTAGACTTCACGCCGCAAAGAGTCAATTGGATCAAACACCAATTCCTCCAGCCTTGATCAAACACAAGACAACTCTTTATGAAGAAGACAATAGCAACAACCATTAATTTTTTTATCAAAATCACTCTAGGCTTTTAGGAGCCTCCTCTTCTTTATTTATAATGTTAATGGGGGAGGGAATTACAAAATAGAAGGTTCCTAAAAAAGGAAAGCAAATATTCTCCTAATACAATAGTTACTAAAAACTGAAATTAGAAACTAGTTGAAAAATGAAACTAACTACTAATGACTTGACTCAATCAATAACTTGACTCCTAAGGAAACAAATATAACTCAAATCAAGCCCAACTAAAAAGGAAACTAATGAAAATGGAAACTAACTAGTAATCCCGTACTCAATCTTAGAGCCCCCTTTTAGACCCATAAAAGTGGTCTATTACACTCAAAACACATGGGATCAACGGCGTAACATGTATAGAACCCAACCATAGGCTTATTCCTAATAAAACAAGCCTATTTTGGTAATTAATCTGCATCAACTCTCCCCATCTTGAAAAAATTCGTCCTCGAATTTTGCAGTGATGAGGTGGGAACATGTGAATAGCAGCTGTAACTATTCCCAAACATAATTCTGGTTGCTTGTAAACTTGTGGAATGTAGTCTTCAAGGCGTGGAGCTTTCTCTTTGAAAAACCATGATGGTATAACAAACTCTGTATGTTCGACCTTTGCATCGATACCAATTGTGAATGTTGCATGCATAGAGTCATCAACGTTGGTAACCTTCTCATCAAGGATTGGAGGAACAATCTCTTCCTTCTCGTCATGAGTCTCTAAGACTTGTTGTGGAGTTTTTTCAATTACTACCTCATCTTCCAAGGCTTCAGTCTTGTCTACTACGCTCTCTCCAATATAGAACTCTTCAGTGGAATCTTCTATCTCTTGACCTTCGGTCTTTGAAGCTTCAAGAACCATCTCTTCAATGTGAACCTTGACTTCAAGTTATTTTGGTTTGAATAGAGGTATTTTCACTTCACATAGAGGGGTTGTGGCTCTTGGGGGTATTGAAGTGCTAGGTTTAGTGGCTGGAAAATTCTTCTTGACCTCCCTAGCTTGGTAACCAAACCTTCTACTTGGCTGTGCCATAAGTTTCTCTGCTCGAAGAGCCTTGTCAAAGCGATCTCTCACTGTATACATATTAACAACACAAATTTTTCTATTAATTTCAGCTCGTAATCCCAATCGAAACTGAGAAAGTAATTGCCTCTCATTCTTACTAATGCCTGTGCAAGAATAAAGTGCATCAAACTTATTCATATACTCCACCATAGTCATATTTCCCTAACGAAGAGAGTTCAGCTGGTCTTGTATACGAGCTCTGAAATTACGTGGCAAGTACTTATCAGATAGTTCTTGTTTCATCTCTTCCCATGTAGTAGGTTCTCTACCACGGTCCTCCAGTTCATACTCATAGGTTCTCCACCAATCACGGGCAGCCTCAACTAGCTTGGCACGAGCTAGTTTCATCTTCCGTCCCTCAGGCAAGTCATAATAATCAAAATAATCATCCAGAACAGCTACCCAATCATAGAACAATTGAGGGTCATGTCTCCCATCAAACTCCTTCAGATCGAGCTTGACCTTCTGTGAATCTCCAGAATACCTCTGTTGCACAGAACGCTCAGTCTCAAAATATCCTCTTACATGCTCTTCAGCAGTAGGTTGTGCTATCGGAACCCTCTGTGGTGCTCTCAGATTAGGGTTTGGTCTCCTATTAGTCAACTGAGCAACTACATTCAATGGGGTTTCTACTTCGGGTGTTGTACGTGAATCGCTAGTAGGCGGTTGTGATGGGGTCTCTTCATTCAACAATCTGGCATCCAATTCAGCCTTCAATTCAGTTTTCCATTTTTGTAAAAACTCTATAATAGAAGCTAGGGTGGGGGTGTTGTTCTCAGCCATGCTCTGATACCACTTAATGTAGGACTAGATTTGACAAACCAAACTAGACCCAATACTACAGGAACTTTTATAAACCAGAGAACAACCAATAATCACCCAAAATTAGGCAGCAAACAACAGTCCAGAAGTAAGAGTCAAACAGTCCTTGTAAACCAAAATTTTCAAACCCAGAATTTGGAATTTTTGAAACAGAGATTACACCAAACAAATAGACTAACCAGCAGCAGGTATAGAGTACTAGATAAGCCACAATCAGAAACAAATACCACAGGAGTAGGTATGTCAAACCAGATCTGAAATCTGGGCAGAAACACAGTCGGCCGGAAGAATTTAACACCTCAGATCAGACAAACCCATGGTCTGATTGGTCCCAAATTAAGGTCAAACCTCCCTCTTAATAAACCCAACAATCAATCAAAAGGGGAGGGCCATTGGCTGGCTGGATCTTCAGAACAATATAGGGGCAGCAGGAGAGAAACTTGAGATTTCCAGAACCAGAAATCAAAATCAGTTCAGATCCCTTACCTGGTTTGAAGAACCTTGCAGTTAACTTTGAAAAGAAAGAAAGAATACTTGAAGAGACCTCTTGGACTTCACGCCGCAAAGAGTCAATTGGATCAAACACTAATTCATTCAGCCTTGATCAAACACAAGACAACTCTTCATGAAGAAGACAATAGCAACAACCATTAATTTTTTTATCAAAATCATTATAGGCTTTTAGGAGCCTCCTCTTCTTTATTTATAATGTTAATGGGGGAGGGAATTACAAAATAGAAGGTTCCTAAAAAAGGAAACCATATATTCTCCTAATACAATAGTTACTAAAAACTGAAATTAGAAACTAGTTGAAAAAGGAAACTAACTACTAATGACTTGACTCAATTAATAACTTGACTCCTAAGGAAACAAATATAACTCAAATCAAGCCCAACTAAAAAGGAAACTAATGAAAATGGAAACTAACTAGTAATCCCGTACTCAATCTTCGAGCCCCCTTTTAGACCCATAAAAGTGATCTATTACACTCAAAACACATGGGATCTACGGCCTAACATGTATGGAACCCAACCCTAGGCTTATTCCTAATAAAACAAGCCTATTTTGGTAATTAATCTGCATCAAGGTTGCTAGGTCCCTTTTGTTTGAGATGAAGATCACCAAATATTTCTAGTCTGATATAGTTTTAATTGCTTGTTATCTCATTAATTGAATCCCTGCTTCAATATTACAGGGTGCTATTCCTCATTCTTTATTACTTCCTTCTGATCCTATGTTTATTTTTCCACCATATATTTTTGGTTGTGTTCGTTTCATTCGTGAACATCGTCCAGGGTTATCAAAGTTGGATCCTAGAGCTCTTAAGTGTATCTTTTTAGGATATTCACGTACCAAAAAGGTTAAAGGTGCTATTCCCCTATACGTCACTAATTATTTGTTATTGTTGATGTTTCCGTCTTTGAGTATATCTCTCATCCAGATGAATCCTTTGTTGTTTCTAAACTGGATGATGATCTTTCTCTATATGTTGTCCATCACTCTCTTCTGCAGGTTACTGTAGATGCAGTGGTGCCACCACCACCTTCACCAGTGGTAACACCAGCACCACCACTAGTTGTTCCGCTAGTCTATACTCGACATCCTCGTGAAGAATCAACACCCCTTACTATGGTTCCTACCTCTTCGTCTTCCCTTACGGTTCCTGATTCAGGTATTTCCCTTTCTGATATTGATCTTCTATTGCACAGTGTAAGGATGTTCAGAGTTGTACCTAACATCCCATTTAAAATTTTGTGGCATATTTTGGTTTATCCCCTTCATTTCATACTTGTCTTTCTACTTTGTCTTGTCATCCATATCCTAAGTCTGTTGTAGAGACATTATCTAGTTTTGGTGGAGGATAGCTATAAAAGACGAATTACTGGCTTTGGAAGAAAATCACAATTGGGATCTTGCACCATTACCTCAGAAAAAGTCCACTATTGGTTGTCGTAAGGTTTATGTGGTCAAGGTTAACCCTGATGGTTCTCTGGCTCGGTCGAAGGCTCGATAGTTACCAGGGGCTATGCACAGGTGTATGGGGTTGATTATTTGGACACTTTTTCTTATGTAGCCAAGTTGGCCTTTGTTTGTCTTTTGATATCCCTTGCTACATCTTCTCATTGGTTGTTATATCAACTCAATGTGAAGCATGCTTTCTTTCATGGTGATTTACATAAAGAGGTCTATATGGAGCAACCTCTGGGGTTTGTTGCTCAAGGGAGTCTGGTATGGTGTGCAAAGTTAAGTCTTAATGTGGTTTGAAGCAGTCTCTTCGGATGTGGTTTAGCAGGTTCACTGATGTGGTTTGTGAATTTATGCTATTAAGGTGCGACATTGATCACTCAGTGTTCTATCAGAAATCTGACAGAGAAAGAATATTCCTCGTTGTTTATGTTGATGATATTGTCATCACTGGAGATGATATTAAAAGGATCTAAAGTATGATAATACATCTACATCGGAAATTTCAAACCAAGGTCTAGGACGGTTAAAGTATTTCTTGGGTATTGAAGTTGCTCAGTCAAGGAAGAGAATTTCCCTCTCAGAGGAAATATGTTATGGACTTGCTAACAACTGGGATGTTAGGAGCCAAACCTTTGGATACTCCTATGGATCCAAATATAAAGCTCACAGTTGAGAGTGGTGACGTGCTAGATGATCTTGAAAAGTATCGAAGGCTGGTGGGAAAGCTTAATTATTTGAGGAGCCTGACCTTACCTTCCCTGGCAGTGTTGTGTATCAATTTATGTCGTCTCCATAGAAGTCACATTGGGATGCTATAGTTCGTATTTTGAGGTATCTCAAGAAAGCTCCAGGTCCTGGTCTGCTGTGCTCTAATCATGGACATGAGTCAATTGAAGGTTTTTATGATGCTGATTGGACTGGATCTCCTGTTGATAGGCAGTCAACAATTGGATATTGTACACTTGTTGATGGAAATCTTGTGTCTTGGAAGAGCAAGAAGTAGGCTGTTGTGGCTAGGTCTAGCATAGAGTCTGAGTATTGTGCCATGGTTCATGTCACTTGTGAGTTGATGTGGGTAAAGCAGCTATTGATGGAATTTGGGCTTGACTGCAATTCTTTCTATGCAATTGTGGTGTTTAACCGAACTGCGATCCATATTGCATCAAATTCAGCGTTCCATGAGAGAACAAAACATATTGAGGTGGACTGTCACTTTGTTCGAGAAAAGCTACAAGAAGTTATCTCTACAAGTGTTCGAACAAGGAACAACTTGCAGATGTCTTCAATAAGTATTTGGAGAGTGGTAAAGTCGATTATATTTGTAACAAGTTGGGCATGATTAACATCTATCCTCTAGCTTGAGGGGGAGTGTTAGAAGTTGATATCTAAAGAGGAATCGTGGCTTGCTCTTTAGCGCAAGCCATGATTCCCTTCTTAGGGGTATTTTGGTTTGGTCCTTATGGACCTTGGTAAGTTAGTTTTATTTCCCTTTTTGAGTTTCCTATTCTTAGTAGGTTGTTGTAATGGTTAGTCTGTATAATGAATGAAGGAGGGTATTCCCAATCTAATCAACTGCGACTCCCAAGTTACAACAATCTTCTCTCCTTTCTCTTTTTTCTTTACATTCTTCAAGATGCCACTTTCAGATAACCAAATGGCTCAAAGGAAGCTCAGTGATTACATTGGTTATGTCGGAAGCTTCACTCGGATATTCCCTCTAAGGTCTCACGAAAGGACACTACTGGTTCTCTCTTTGGTCAGAAGTAGCTTCGTAGAAGATTTATTTATTTATTTATTATTTTTTTTTTTTGGGGGGGGGGAGGTGGGGGAATACTGTAGAAGAATATTTCCTGAATGCTTTTGGGAAAGTTCTGAGGAATTTGGGCGAGGAAAGAGAACACTACCCCATTTTGATTCTATTATATTTTTTTTGGTTTTATGTTGTATAAAAACTCAGTAAGTCAACCCATGGGTTGACTGGACCACTTGAAACAATCATGGTTCTGTACTAAAGGATTTTAAGGACCAATCAAGTTAGCTTAAGAATCCAATTTAACTTTAGGCAAGGATCTGCTAAGGTTTGTCCGATTGATACAGATCAGAAACTTGATCTGAATTCCTCAATCAATTTCTTTTCCTCATTCTCTTATTTCTTACACCTCAACCATCTGTACAACCAAAATCTGCTCCTCCAAACTTAGTATTTGACAACAATATTCTAAAGCTCCAGCAATTCCCTTCAGAATGCTTCTATAGGTGTACTTATCTAAAGTGAATCCCCCCCTCTCTTCATAGATTTCAGAAAGTCCCAAGCAGTCTTTAAGTTTCTTTGATTTACATAGTCTGTAATCATCAAATCCCAAGTAACGGAATGATGAACTTCATCAAACAGATAGTGAGCATGACTTACATATTTGCATTCCATATACAAATTTCAGATGATTTTGGCAGTGTAGTTGTTTGTGATGGTTCCGTCTTTGACCGCCTGACAATGGGCTGTGGAGACTCTTTGTAAAACTTGGTTTTGTATGCAATAGGAAAGGGTGGTGTGATTTTGGGCCTAGATGCCAAAAGGAGCTTGTTCTATGCATAGACCCATTTAACACAATATTTAAAATCTGGCAAGCATTAGTGTGGCATTATAACTAACCACTAAGCCTGGAAGAAGGTTACAGGTCTCATAAGAAGTTCTTTTCTCTTTCCATGATTGAAATCAAAAGTCAGACCAGTGACAAACATAATAGAATTTTATTTCCCCACATGCTTATTTGAAAAGACCATACAAGATGCTCTGAACACAAATATTATTGATTACTCGTGATTCCAGCTTCCAGAGAAAGTGTTAGCTCAAAGAACGAGATGGTTTGCATATGATGAGGAAATGCATGTCTAGCAAGCTTTTATTTGTGGTGAGCATTATCAACTAAGGCAATATTAAGAGCTTAGACCTACGATGCAGTTAGTTTTAGAAGAGAAGAACCACTAGGATAGCAACATGTTAAAAGAAAAGCCACAAGTAAAACCTGTGAGGACCCCCCAATCAAAGACAACAGGTATGAATGATCTCTCTTGTTGTCCAGAAATATTGCAAACTAATGACGAAACTCTGAAGGAGATTGTCAAAACAGAGCAATACCAATATTTAGACAGTTGAGTGACTCTGTCTTTCCATAGCAAAGTTCAACGATGATCATGTTGCACGTTGCCACTGTGGGTTAGATTTTTCATCCATACTCATGAATATAGTACGTTATGGTTCCTTCACATCACAGTGCAGCAATGCAATCGCAGATATTTTGTGATGTCTTACTAAAACAACATGAAAAGGTGTGGGAATCATCCAATGGCAATTATGGAGAATGAGCAGTATAGGAACATACCAGATTGTATCAGCGTAGCAGCACAGAATCAAGGATGGGTGCACTTAACAGTTTCATGTGCAGGTGATAAATGTTAACACAAACATTTAGTTAGGAACTTCTATTTTTAGGTTAATCTTGTCAATTTACAAATATTACTAAATCTATCTTTCATTATTTCCCATTTTTCCTTTTGGACTGTTTTAATAAGTCCAAAAATTATTGTTCAGTGACTAACCCGAAAAAATTATTACTGCAATAGTAAGTCCAATTTTACCGCTTTAATAAATATTGGTTTTCTTCATTGTTATGGTTTATTGCAGTCTCCATAAACATTTTCCATCTTGGAGTAAAAAAACTGAACCAAACCACTACAAAATAGGATAGGGCCCAAAGTACAAACGAGATTTGTCCAACCCAAACTTGGCTAACTCATCACTTTTTCAACTTTATTTGCTATATTATTTATTTACTTCCTTTATTCACAGAATTCCTACACTATACCCAGAATCTCTGTTTCTATTTAAACACTGATTGTAATTCTTGTTATTAAGATTCTAGATATTTACCACTTAGGAAACTTAAACCACCAGACTACTAGAGGGTCTGATTTACTGCCAAACGGCCAAAATTTTATCCCCTTGGACCACCACTTCCAGCATCCAAAAAAAGAAAGGGGATGGAAATGTCAACGTTTATCAAAGAACATATTAATCATTTAGTAGAAACAAAGGTGAAAAAACCAACCAAACTAATAAATTGGGTGCCAACAAAATGACATAGTCACTTTCATTTGGTTAAATAAGCATTTACCAGCAGTAAAGGCATCGTTAGCCACCTTTGATAATGGTGGAAGGGCACACTAATAAATGCAGGCATCCACAGAAATTTCCAAAGAGCAAGAAACCATATGGCCAGTTGGATTTTCCCAGACATAACCAAAAATTAAAGTATTAGAACTTGAAGTCAGCCTCAAGATAACACACCTTGTCTGCTGCATCTCTTAGTTTTGCAGCTGCCATTGAAGGGAGAAATGAATACGGCAAAGTTATAGCACTGCGGTTGTTTCGATCTTTGCACTCCATGAACCTGGATGATTACAGTGATCAAGACCTATTCAAGAACTAGCAATCTTTTAAAAATTCCACCAAATCATCTACAGTTTCTGAATGCACAGGGATGATTAACTATGTGGAACTTTTGACTCAGCCAGAATTCACAACAACCACCCTCATGGTGTCCATGTAATGATTTCTATACAAACCACTACGTAAAGTACGAGTAACATGTTACTCAATTGAATTTAAAATGTCTCAACTGTCAAGCTGACTTTTGATTGTATTGATTAGCCAAAACATTGTTTAATTCACAAATTATGAAATGGTTCTTGAGTAAATGACAACAAAAATATGCGGCCTCAAGCTGCAAGAGTCTAGTTCTTGTAAACTGGCACAATAATTCTAAAAGTAAGCATTTAGAGTTACCATGACAGAGGACTCGCAGTGCGATTTATCAGCAACAGATTCACATATTGACTGCTGTTGAGTTCAGTCCGGCTTACTCCTTCCACATGGGCAACCCCTCTAGTCCCCAACTTCAAACTTGTCAAGAGTACCCGGTACCACATTTTCGAATTGTCCAGGATTACAGGCACTGTTTCAGATATCAGGTCCAAATCATAAAAGGAATCCATTGCGCAAGAGCTTGTTGCCCATCTACCAGATAATATTAAAAAGCTTCAGATCACAGAAAATAAACCCAGGACAAAAAGTGGTTCAAAAATAAGTAAATAATTACAAAAACAAAAACTTTGAAACAAACTGTTCCAAATGTTGGCTCACTTTTAGAACACAGAAATGGTTAAGAAAAAAAAAAAAAGAATCTTTCTGAAGCAAACCCACCTTTCCTCTGAACTTGCATTACTCAACTGATGGATAATCCCCTTCTTATTGTGAATTGGATTAATGCATATCCTTGAAGGCATCACAAAAGTTCTGCAAATGAAAACAGAAAGTTTAATTTTCTATATAAAATGAAGAAACAACAGATAATGTTTTCCTCTTTCCTGATTAAACCAGAAGTACAATATTATAGATCAAAGTAAAGTCCAAGTGGACATTTGGGTGTAGCCTGCAAAAAAGCACACCCATGGATTTTATTGCATGGAAACATGTAAATAGGTTCCGATCACAATCTCCTTCAGATTGAACAACTGGAAACCAAAAGAAAAAGGAACAAGGAATCTGCAGACCCAAATCGTGGAAGCTTAACACACTGGAATGTCCTTTCAGACAGATTACTTTCCCGACCAGTTTCCCAAAATCTCCAGAAGAAAACCATAACCCAGAAACAGTAATTACCTCTTAAGAAATATGGCTTCTTCAAGAGCGCAACGCAGGCTTGATTCTTGATGACCAAGACCCTCACAAGAATCACAATGTTTGCCAGGGCAATCGATTCGGTTACCCCAGTATAAGTACTTATCCAAGACTTGGTGCCTTTCGTACCTACTCTTCATTAGCTTCCGTAGAGCTAGGGCTCCTGCAGAAGGGAAGGAGAACCCAGGAGTAGAAATGAAAGAAGACAGAAGACAGAGAAACAAAATGGCAGCAACAGAGACAACTAATATGAGAATTGGGGATCTGGGCTTGTGTTTACTGTACTTCGAATTCCTCTGAATCGCCATTACTGTGGCTGAAGAGAGTAGGAGATGAGTGAGGAGAACTGAAGAAAAAGGAGAAGAGAGCAGTTGAGGAGCTTTTTCAGAATCTCACATCTCAGTGTGGAATAAGTATTTCTAGGCAGGTGAAACAAGCCAGGCAGAAGAAACCACTGACCCATCTGTAATCAGCAAATTCAGATCTCTCTCTCTCTCTCTCTCTCTCTACGATAAAGGGAGGGAGAAAACATACAAGGTGGACCCAGCGGTGTAGTTTCCAATTTTTCAAACAAATCTAGAGATGTAAACCTTCACCCAATTTTGACAAAAAAAAAAACTTCAGAATAAGTTGTAATTGTTTTTAGAAATTAATTTTTTAATACAGATTTTTGAGTATCCATTTAGGTTATTAGATGTCTGCATTGAACAAAAAAGATCGGAAGAAGATGAAAACTCGGCTAGAGTTGATGTTAAAGGTCTGAAGCAACTACCCACTAGGGTTGATGTTGAAGGTTCCTTGCTTGAAATCATATTATTGTCCTCACTAATTTTTTTCTTTTATTTAATTTTTTATTTATTTATACGTAATATGTTGTGAACTAATATGAGTATTTTAATATGATAATATACTTTTTTTTATCAAAATTATTATTTAATATTTTTTATAAAATTTTTATTGAATAAATTTTTTATAATTAAATCTTACAATATGAGTATTTTAATATGGTAATATACTTTTTTTATAAAATTATTATTTAATATTATTTATAAAAAAACTTATTTAAATCGTACAATATAGCTTTGGAATGAATTCAAATAATTTTTAGAAAGAATATGAATTCTCCTAAATAGATACAAACAGGTTATGAGATATGGATATTCAAGTATCCATTTACATCCGATCCAAACTAACTCAATTGAACAGTGAAGGAGACTGTCAGCCGATCCAATAGATTGGATTTTTCCCCATTAGTATTGGGACCAACTCATCAATTGATCTCCATGAGAAATAGACAGTTATAAATCCTAACCCCACCCCCCCCCCCCCCCACAAAAAAAATAATAATAATAGTTATAAATAGGTTATACAACAGTCCAACCCCCATATTTTTCTGTTGTAGTGGGTACTACATCACTGCCATAATTATAAAATTGATACTACATCACCATCACATATGGCGAAGGATTTTTTCTATCTCCACCGTTGAAGAAAATTTTAATTTTTTTTTTAATATGTGTGTGGGAAGAAAATTTCAATATTTGTTTGTAGACCGCAATCTAATGAATCAAAATTTTCTTCCCACGCACATATTAAAAAAGAATTAAATTTTTCTACACACAAATATTGAAATTTTCTCATTTAGGTCAGATAAGGGTTTACCTAGTGCCAAGATTCCCACCAGTGCAGGGTCTAGAGAGAGACTATTTCCCGACTCAAACTCGAGACCACTTGATCACAATTGAATAATTTTATCGTCACCCCAAAGTCCACCCTCTTACTCATTGAAATCATAGTTCTAAAAATGAAGCGAACCAAAGATAAAAATTAGAACTGGTTCACAGTTCTTGTTGAATCGTATTAAATCCCAAGAAACCCAAAATCGAGGTTGCTTACCTATGACTGGCCATTTTTTGAGCTTTAAACTTTCTATTTTCAACTTTTAAAATTGTTCCACTAAAGCTGAGTTTATAAGGCTACATCTTTGCAAGCTTTACATCTCCACAACAATGGGAAAATAGTTTAGCTAAAAATCACCAGATATATGGTAATGTGGATAAAATGTTTGCAAATTTTAAACAACGCCTAGCATATATGTCATAGATATTTATTTAGGCCAATAAGAAAAGCTTCCCTTAATTGAATTGTTTCTGGAAAAAAAAAAATTTTTTGGCACTAAATTTGGGCTCCGAACTTGAATATTTTATATTTTTTATGAAGAATATTTATATAGCCCAGACCTTCTAGATAAATTATTAGGTATATTATTCAATGGAACTAACTCCAATACAGGTATGGGGTAATTGACATGAGCAACTAGAACTTTTCTTGGTGATATTTAGAAAAGTATGCATTAACATATTAAAATTTGTTAATAGAAAAAGGTTCAATACATGTTTATCAATGGTCCAAGAAAAAACAGAAACAACAGAAACAGAACATTGTCAAACGGTGCCTAAATTTATTGAACCTTTTTCTATAATATTCTCAATGGTCCAAAATCTAGTAATTATTTTGCCTAAGGAGCTAAGGGTATGTTTATCACAAAGGAAATAAAACTAATTTCTAAGAAAAAATATATTGTAACCATGATTCTACAATTAATTTAAAATCTAAGTAAATGCTTCCTTACCGTTATCATTATATTCCTATTTAAATCTAAGTAGTTTGCTTTTGAGTAGGTTTAAAAATATTCAGAAAAATTCTGTCTTAATTTTTTTTTTTTTTTTTTTTTTTTTGTTTCTTACCCCTCCCCTTGCTTCTAACCAAATGGAGTGCAAAGGATAGATATTTATGTAATTTTGATACTGAATTTAACATTAACAGTGCCGTGTTTATTTGTACTCATTCAAGAGAATTTATCCATATTAAAAACATGTTAAATACAAACTTTTAGATTGTATTATTAATATTACCTCTAGTAATAATTTTTTTTTTTTTTTGTTACCAGAAAAGTCATAACATTTTTCCAGCTACCTTGCCCATTCGTACTATGTAAACTGGTCATTTAGTTATTTTCTTTGTTGGTTTTACCATTAGAATGAGAATTTTGACCAAAACAAGATAAAACCTAAACTTGACAGGAGTAATCCATTCAAAACTAATTCAATGACGTTTAACCTATACCACCAAGATTCATAAGGCTAATTAATATTATAAAAAAAAATTTTAATAAATAATAATAATAATAAAAATAAAATTTTCCTTTTATTTTCTTTATGTTTTTTTTTTCCCTTTCTGTTACTTATATATATATATATATATATTATTTTTTTAATACCTTAATTTTAATATGGGAAAAAGGTTGGTATGTTGCTAGTATATTATAAGCTAGCACCCACTATGTCTATCTCTTTCTTGCCCTATTCATCCTGTATGATACCTCATCCGGCGTCTCATTGATGTTTTCCGCTAATTTACCATATACTAGTGACATATCTATCAAAGTTTAAAGTTAAAGCGAAAATAAAGGTAAGATTGACTTTTCAAGCAAAAGGGGCCAGGAAGAGAGAATCATTTGAAGCTAATAATAGAGTAGTAATACCTAACCTAAAGTTAGAACCATTGATATTCAAACAGTTAGTTGAGTGTCGCTTCTTCAACTTCTCTTCCTTTATCAACTATTAAATATAGCCAAATATTTTTGTTTTCTGTTTGTTAGTAAATTTTTTAATTATGGTCAACATCCATGCATATTATAAATGTTTCGTTCATTACAAGCAAGAATAGTTTTTTATTCACTAACAAGCAAGAATAATTTTCTTCACTACTATTATATTTGCCATGTGGCAGTAAAGGAAACCCATTCCTTAAGTTATTAGATATATACCAAAAAAAAAATTTTTTTATTAGATATTGTTGTCTAATAACTATTAACCACAATAGCTAAAATTTATTTTATACTATTATGAATTAATAAGTAATCGAGTCTATAGTTAAATATTACAGAACCAAGAATGGTTTCATTAAAAATTATTTGTTATTAATTATGACATTTGTAAATAAAAACTTATTATTATTATATTTTTATTTCACATATCTCAAGATATATATTTCATAGCCATATATACATAGTCACAGTAGATAAGCTTGGCTCAGTTTTATAACATAATAGGATCAATGATGATGTGTCAACTCCAACCATTAGATATATGGGGGGAAATTTCTATAAGCTATATAGGTCACTTATCAAATTTCAGACTTAAGATTAATCATATATCCTTCCATGTATGTTTATGTGTGTCGTTTCATTAGTCTATAACACATCGACTTTGTAGTCCTAAATTTTCACACTCTGTATTGGGCTGAAACTTGCTAGGTGATAAAAAGAGAAAAAAAGGGTGTACTATGTTGAGTAGGCTTTCTAAACAACCGGATTGCAACAAAAATAAGATGAGCTATTTATACCATGCACCATAATCATTTAGGGGAAACAAAAAGAAAGTATCAATTATGTAACGCTAAAGGGTTAAAAGACTTTATCTTCCAAGTTGTAAAATGATGTTTTATAACCCACTCTTATGCTCCCCCATTTTGATGATTAATCTAACGTTGATTAAAGCTAAAGCATCATTATAGGTACTCAAGTAAGATTTATGACATTTAACCAAAAAAAGGAAGAGTAAGTTTTATGATATTTACAACCTTTAAGCCTACAAGGTAATTGCATTACATAATGGTTTGGTTAAGCCCTATTGATTAAAGCCAATAATCGAAATTTAATACAAATGGGATATTAATATTTGATCAAGGCCAGCCTTTTGTGTGTGTGTGTGTGCGCACATGAGTGATAGGCCTAGAACCTCAGACTAGGTGGTCATTCTCTTTTGATGATTAGGGGAAGTAGCACATTGTATATTGGTGAAGGTTCACATGCACAATTTAGGTTCCTCTTGCCCGCAGGTAACCTTCCCAACCCATCTCACACCATTCACGGGGTGTACATGGAGATCACACCCCATCCACATGCATTGCTGAGCATTAAGAATATTAGGAAGTACATAAATGGATGGTACAGCTAATTATTATTCTACTAATACTTGGGACTTGTTTACTTTCTTAGAATAAACAAATTTAAACAGTTGTAAACTGACATAATATCAGTAATAAAAACATTTCCCATGGCCATTTGTTGGAATTCCCTTTCTTCAACTAATTAACAAGTAGTTAAGTCCTTAAGGAAACAATGTTTCTTACATGGGCTTGAGAATTGATTGATGCCTAACCTGCTTCATTTGTTTATTTTTTAAAAACTTCTGTTTGTTATAAGGATTGAGTCATGACCATCAAGTGGGACTTAGATGAAAAGACTTCTTCAGTGAAGGTGCTTGCTTGGGTTTCTTGGAGGTTGGGGTCAATGTAATTCAAAAGCTGTCAAGCAAACATTTTGTTAATCAGGCCACATAGGCTACAAGAATGGAGAGTCCACATGGGTTCATGGGAATCCATGTGTAATGATCCATGAAGGGTTTGACTGAGTGACAAATCTAAGCCACTCATATCCATAGATATGGACGGCGAGGATTGCAGCATCCTTGGGCAATGCCGGATCAGGTCCTAACATTAGTACCTTAAATAAAGTCCTAATACAGTTACTGCACGACACTTCTCCAAGGAAGACAGAGGGAATGGTGATTTTGGATGGACATACATGTAAAGATCTAACACCTCTCCTATTTCCTGACATTACAAGATGAAGAAGAATATATATGGAAACAAATAGGACAGGTGTTGGATTCTCATACATTAAGTCCAGGGGAACGTACGTGCAGTGGATGCAAATTCGAGAATGGTACTATTATGTTACATCGTTAGATTCTTTTATTTATTAATTTTTTCAATCAATTTTTGTTGGATCTACCTTCTCCTTTCTCCTTCTCTCTCTTCTTCTCGTGTGATGAAGGGCTGCACGTGAAATTTTTTGTATTTTACAAGGTGGGGGCATCAATTCACCTTCTCTTGTGTTTGGGCACAGGGGCCACGTTATCAAGGGGTGTTCTTTTCCCCAACAGTCTGTTGCCCAATGGTCATGATTTATATGGAAATTCCATATCAGACAATTGGGCTGGACAATCAAATCATTTGGGCCAAGACCACAAGGCCCAAACAGTCTGTGAAGCCTGGTCTATCTTCCTATGACCATTTCTTATATCTACTAATTAAAGAAAGGAACTATACACTATGGTTTTATCTATTAGAGAAAAGAACTATACATACCAGGCATAAGATAAGTAGAGTAGGGAGAATAAATCCACCTACTTGGGAGAATATAACAAGTCCATAAGATAAATAGGGTTGGGAGAATATAGCATATAGGCATCAATGGAACCATTGGCACACCAAGACGCATAAAGTATACTTAACTTCACGTTCCGCTGACCTGTGGAACCAACACACATGCAAATATACAGCTTTGGCTTGAATGTTCTGATGGCCTTCCAAAGCTCCTCATATATTCCTTTCTTTGCACTGTACTGAGTTGCATGAATAGATTTAAAGTTGAATCTCCTGAGGTAATTAGATTTTCTTAGGACTGTAGTTTGATCTCTTAGCTTTTCCTTTTTCCTTAATAGGGGGCTGGTCCTTGGTGGTGAAAGAGACTTAGTACAATTTTGAGTAGATATTACTACTTCCCTTTCTCTCTCCTCTTTCATTACATGCTCCAAAGCAGCCATGAAAGGATCAAATTCCTCTTCATTCCTAAGATTCCAGCATAGAAGCTGTATCCATTTCAGAATTGAACTTAGGGATCTACGAGAAGAACCGCTAGAGTTTCGATTGCTACACTTCCCCTTCTCAACTTGTTGAAGAAGCGGAGGGAGTTTCAGTGGTGGTACTTCACTGTCATGAAAGAATCCATTTGCAGGATGATGTGAGATTTTCATAGGGAGAACTTGACCGTCACAAAAGTGTGTATCTGCAAAGGTCATCATGATTGAAGTCTCTTCCCCACAGTCCTCTTCTTTCTGCCAATTAGTTTTGAATTCAAAGATATCAGAATCTGAAGAACTACTAATCCAAGTGATTGTTTTGAGCTCTCCTGCCTCTGATTCCAAATCAAATACTGGAACATCTTTCTGTCCAGTGGTAGGACTAGTTGGTACACTATAGAGCACATTGTGGTAAATTACACCTTTGCTCAAACTAGCTCCCACAGGACTAGTAGGAGCACTCAGATAGGAAGAAACACCAAAGCTTTCACATGTGACCATCTCCATTGGTGAAGAAGTTGAAACTCTGAGGCTGGGATTAATTGTAGTAAATGGGTGTTTTTTAAACAAGATGGTGGCTTGGAGAGGAAGTTGAGTGAAGCACATTTTGCTCCTAATCCAAGGGGAACCCTCTATGTAGATAGTACTAAAAGAGTTGCACAAGAGGGGTTAGCTTGAGCTTAGAGAAGATTTTTCTTTTCTTTAGCATAGAAAGGAGATTGAGTGAATCACAGATTTCTCCTAATTTAAGGAGAAGCCTCATGTACATATGGGTGGTTAAACAAGACAAATTACATAGATAGAGAAGATAATCTTCTTTTTTATATTTTTTCCCCCATTAGCTTTACTTATAAAGACAGAATGAAGCACATTTTACTGCCAATCTAAGGGGAAGCCACACTTTGGAGTGGGTTACCATTCTCTTCCTAATCTAATCTTGAAAATCTTCTTGAGATAACATTACAAGAAATCCCTCGTATCTGTTGCTGAACCATTAGCCAAACCAGATTTTTTTGGTGGATGTTGCACACTTATTTTTCATTAATTAATTCTTATCTAAAGTCTCTGTTAACTGAATATTTCTGTATTTACCCAAAATAAATAAATTTCTGTAGTAAAGAGTATTAACTATGCCACATAATTAAGTTATAGATTTTGCTTCTAGTAGTTAGGAGTGTTAACTATGCCATTTAATTAAGTTATAGATTTTGCTTCTAATTTCTTTAAACATGAGAGTCATGTTTTTTTTTTTTTTTGCTAACGACGGGTATCCAGGCCTTTGGCCTGACTAGTCCCGTGGGTCCATACTGATCCCACAACTGCATGGACCGGGTCATACCGGGATTGAATGAGAACCATTTAACTTTCATTGGAAGCAATGAAGGCCCGTGTGAGTGGCCCAAAGTGTGCCTAATGAGAGTCGAACTTAGGATGTCTGAGTTTACAGCTTGTACCAAGTTCATTGCTCACCAACTACACTACCCCCTTGGGTTACATGAGAGCATGTTTAGTTATACATGACCATGTGTTAACATTTGTCTTTGTTTGTTGAACATTGACCATGCAATTGATGATAAAGTCCATAAAAAAGCCCTTATTTCTTCACCCTTTTTTCCCTTATTGAAATTTTCTCACTGGACCATTTTTTTTTCAATAATGGGTATTCAAAAATAATATATTAAGTAAAAAAAATATGATATAACTTACAGTCCGTTGAAAATATGGAAAACAGCATCAAGGGTAAGCCTTATGTCGAGGTTCCAGTAGAACTGATATGACTATTTAAAGCCGGTAAAAAAATCACCATACTATGCTTTGTATACCTGGTCCTCAACTTTAGATGAGATTTGGAGTCGCATATGAGTAAAAATATCTAGTCAACTATTGGTTTTAATTATATAATTTATTTATATTATATTATATATATTTATATATATGATACATAGCAAACGATCCCTGATTGAACACATATCAAATAAACAATCAGAATCTAATCTGAATTTTTTGTACCTGATGATGTAGTGAGATAGACATCTCCTTCACTCCAAGGTCCTTCCGTGACAGTGGCATTTGCTAATTTATCTTTGTTTTCCTTGTCTTCCTTCTCCCTTTTATCCTTCTTATGCGTTGGACAATTCCTTTTTTAATGACATTATTCCTCACAATAATAGCGAGTCATATTCAGACCTTGACCTTAATCACCACTTGTAACCAAGACATTATCCTCCTTTGACATCACCTCACTATTACTTTTTTTCGTTGTATTTCATTCATCAGCAAAGCAACAATAACATTGTCAAGTTTTAGAGTAGTTTTATCAAACAACAATATACTCGCAATAAAGTCAAATGAAGGTGGTTGTTACACCCGTGCCCAAAACCTCATAAAAATTCAAACTTTTGGACATAGGTAATGCGACCCAGGTGACAATCACCAGTAATTTGTGGATTTACCCGGCTCATTACATGGATGGGCTACAAATTATTGAAGGAGTTAGGGTAAGTACTCTACCATTGAAGAGAATCGCCTGAACCCTAATAGCATAATATACCACAAAGGGGGCCCACACAGTGAAATACCTTGGAAGGGCCCCATTTAGCAAATGGGTTATGTCTCACACAGTGGTGACCAAATCAGCTTTCGCCGGCTAATGGTCACTGGTTGATGGTGGGGATAGTGGTCAAAATCGGGTTATTTTGTAGTCGAGGCCGGGCCCTCGCACCTGTGCACCTCAAACCACTCCCAATAGATTTGACAATCTATTGGGGAATAGATTAATGTATCCGGACACCCTGAGGTGGGCCCGTTAGTGCCAAATGATGGATTAACCTAGTATTGAGTGAAAATTCATTATTTTCACAAACAACCCTTAGGCAACTTAAGTGGCTATATATAGAACCTCTTGCCCATTCATAACACTCCTACCAACTCAAGAGCAAGGAGAGCAAGAAAGAAGAAAAAGAAGGAGAAAGAGATAAAGGGAAGGAGGAAGAAGGGAGGAGCAAGGGGATCACCTAACAAGCTAAGGTGTGTTCTTCTCTCTCTTTAAATGCAATGTAGTTATCTCTCTCTCTCTCCTACCCCATTCATGACCTAGGCTAGCTTGGGGGATTTTGGTGTGAGGGACCTAATCAAGCAAGTCAACTACTCACATTGAGTGCGGGAAACCTCCCATATGAAAAGCCCCAAAATTTGACAACCCAAAACCCTAGGATTTGGGAATTTGCCCAAATTTTCTATGACCTAACATCCTAACTTAACATTGGATTTGGGAAAATGAAATTCAATACATCTATGGGGGTTTGGGGCAATTACATGGGTCATTGGTGGTCGTGACATGAAACTCAACCGAAATCCCCACAATGTAGGTTAACCTAGACTCCCGAAAATGGGAAAATTGATGAATCTTGTTAGCATATGCTATCTAACTCACTAATTTCGCTAAACCTAAGCTAAATGAAGTGTGTGAGTGTCCACTACACGTCAATGTTTGGCAACAAAATCCTTCCCTAAGTTACGGTCAACTGACCGTATTGGTGAGTGCGTGGGCGTGCCAGAATCCTTCTTGACTGGATTCAATAATAGATTTGACTTCGATAACGCAACTTGGGTTCTCCTCTTGCCTCGGTCACTCCATAGACTTTTAATATTCTTTGCAGAAACGTGATGCAAGAATTGAAAAAGATAAAGACAAATGATAAACTCATAGACAAGGAGAAAATGTAATCTTGTCGCTGTTGATATTCGATATACTAGAAATATGATCTGTTGTTCTTTGTTGATGTTTAACATACCAGAAACAAGATCAATTGTCTTTGTTGATATTATACATACTATAAATGTGATCTGTATCTTTGTTGATGCTAAAAGTACAAGAGACGTGATTGTTACACTACGAAATGAAGTACATGACTTGAAGGAAGTACAGGACTTCAAAAGAAAATGCTAATTTAAAACATGAAAGATAAAAAATGGAATGAAAGATAGACTTGATATTTGAGTTTGTTTAATCTGTTGATGATGCCCTATTTCTTCCACCATAGTCTTTTTATAGTTTTATTTGCAAGATCCTCCTCTCTTGGTAGTTTCATAATTGCAGGAACCCATGTGCCATTTCCTTAGTGTGGTAGTTATTGGAAGTACACTCTCTTAATTGGTTGTAACTGTCTTAACCACTAAATTCATATGTTTGTAACTTCTCTGGAACTAACCCACGTTTGTACGAACTATGTTGATTGACAATCGATCAATCTAGCCGAAAAGCCAGAATCGGTTAGCTGACCGTAAAAAGTTACAATAGTTAGCTAACCGTTAAATTGTCATGATCAATCATTTGACCGTATTATGTTTGTTTGCTTGATCAACCTAATGGTTATTCTAACTGATCAACTCCTTAATATAAGGTCGTCCTTTTTGTGGCCAATTTGAATATAGGCCAGCTTAATCGATCAGCTCCTTAACACAATCGATCAATAAATTGATGCCGATTTATTAACCAATTTATGAAAATCGGGTATCAACAATTGCCCCCATAATTCTTCATACGATGCCATTTATGGCCAAAAGTATGAAGGATTATGCCCTTTCATTCCCTTTCAAAGTCTAGTACATGGCTGTTGTAGGGGCACACCATGTCGTGCTTGTACAATCATAGGGTTAATTACATAGGTAGTTGTTGTTTGGAACAGTGGCACGGTACATGGCTGTTATAGGGGCATGCCCCCAATGTTACCATCATTGAACATTGAATAGCTTGAACTTCCAATATGATTAGGCTAACTAGCCTGATCGGGTTGATTGATCGTGTAACTAGGCTGATTAGCCTAGCTGGGTTGACCAATCGTGTTAATCCCAACATGAACTCCATCCGTGTGACCATGCCCCTAGCCAGATAAAATTTGACTACGTTGGGTTGTTGATTCCACACATTTGGCTTAATCTGAGCCATAAGAATTGTGAATAATTGGTCATAGTGATCCAATAGGTGGTCATATTGATCAGTAATGTCCTATATAAAGACCTTGACCGACCGGTATATTTTCTCCTGCATAATTATCACTAATTGGCGAATCATGTTTTGGCCAATCTTATTTTTCTGTGCCCCTGATGGGGTGGCTTCAACATTGTGCTTAGGGCTTGGTAGTGTTAGAGGACCACCAACTAATTTTGCCCCTGAATTTCGAGCCCTTCTTCTTCTTGGCATCAGGATTTCTCGAGCTTGCCAATTTTTGTTTGGCAACAAAATCCTTCCCTAAGTTATGGTCAGTTGATCGTATTGGTGAGTGCACGGGCGTGCTAGAATCCTTCCTGATCGGATTCAATAGTATATCTGAATTCGATCAAGCGACTTGGGCCGCTCTCCTCTTCCCTCAATCCCTCCAAGGACTGTTAATGTTCTTTGTAGAAAAGTGACGCAAGGATTGAAAAAATATGAAGACAAATGATAGTAACTCAAACAAGGGGAAAATGTAACATTTTCTCTGTTGATATTCAATATACCAGAAATACAATCTAATGTTCTCTGTTAATGTTAAACATATCAGAAACAAGATCAGCTGTCTTTATTGATATTAGACATACCAGAAACGTGATTTGTATCTGTTGTTTTATGGTTGTCCTTGTTGGCAACCCGTCCACGTGGCGATAATGACGTGGCCAGTTTGGGTGACATAGATGAAATTGATGATATGACAGTGTCCAGTGTCACCGATTAGATAATAGAGCCGCTTGGTATGCATGGAGTGGTTTGATAATACTTAGTATGTGGTGCGGGTTTCTGGGTCAAAATTGACAAAATTGGCCTATTTACACTTAGGGGTATTTTTGACAGTGAAAATGATATATTTGGAAGATATTTTCTTCATGAAAAAGATAGATTATAATTTATCTAGTCCAGTGCATCTGATTTTGTTGCATTCTGATATCGTATGAAGAAGTTACGACATTTGTGGTAGTCGAGGATAGTTTCGGCATCGAAAATGAATTTTTTAAAGGAAGTGTTCTCCATTTAACGATACGACAAAAATCCAATCTTTCCAATGGTTCTGATTTCATCACATTCCAATTCTGTATGAAAAAGATGCATTATTGAAAATGTCTAGGGGTATTTTTGTCCTTTTATATGGCTGATTCAGATGATCAGATCTTCTGAAAAGTCGTAGAGCGTCCAGTCACGGTTCCAACGCACTTCGTTTCATCTTGATCGGATATCGTATGAAAAATTTATAAGCGTTTCCGTAAAGCCGGATCAAAAATCCAAACCAAAAATTCATCAGTTGCTCTCGGTGTTGGGTGGATTTTTCAGAATTTATTTTTGAAATTTGAAGGGCTTTTGTGTAATTTCAAGATTTTGAAGGTCTGAGTTACAGGGGGTCTGTAAGCACTGAAATATATGAAGGCAGGGGCTTGATTGTAATAAAGAGGAGTAAAGGGAAGTAAAATGGATGGTCCACATTCGACCACGCAGGCTTGATGCCCATCCAAAGGCTGCTGAGATTTTGCGCTGACATGGATGAGATAGATGCTTGCACGTGGGATTTGATTGGTTAGGTGCATAAGCCTTGATGCACTGGTGCTATACCTTATCAAGGTATGTTGTGGTGTTTCGCGCGTGCATAGAAGGTATAAAAAAGATTCCGATCTTAAGGATCTCATGAGATCTAATTAAAGCCATCTTGAAGGATTCGGATTCAATGGTCGATAAGCCTTTCACTTTTGTGAGTGGGAGACAAGCTCCCTTAAAATCCGAAAAAGTAACCAATCAAAAATCGACAACAAAAAGTGATTGCTGACCGCTGACGCCAGCATGACGTCATTAGTTGACTCCCTTATTTAAATCTTGTGGTTGAGATTTACTATCTGTTATTTTAATCGGATAGTCTAGATTAAGAGATTCTCGTTGATGAGATCTACGGTCAGATTTGCGCCCCGGTTGCGCACGCCGCCGGCATATCCTACGCCAACCTTCGAAGATTCCATTTTAAGTGTTCTGGTTGGTCCAAATTCAAATGGCTATATCTCCCTCTTCTTAACTCCGATTTAGGTGATTCAAGTAGGAGATTCTTCATCTCTCCAAGCTCTACACACCAAAGGGAAGAAATCAGGCAAAGGGGTTGCTGAAGTGGTCGAAAAAATGAGTTGAAGGTCATGGAAGGCTAAGGATTTGAATGAAAAACTTCCATCCTCTTGCACTTCATCCATAGCCCCCATTGGAGGCTTAGGAAGTTGTTGGAAACCAAGGCAGCAAGCTCTATTGGTTGTTGCCAAGGGAAAGAAAAAGAAAATGGAAAGAAGAAAAGAAGAGAAAAATCGAGAAGAAGTTTTTCTCTATTTTTGTGTCTTGAATGCCTCTCAAGAAAGATTTTCTCAAATCCAATTAATGGAGTTTGATGGTTCTTGTTGAGAATACTATTTCTCCATTAAAACTTTATTTACAAAAAAGACTAGAAGATGAGAAGGAGAGAGAGAGAGAGAGAGAGAGAGAGAGAGAGAGAGTGAATGTAAATGCCATTGTTGCTCCATGAAAGTAAAGACAAGGAGAAAAGAAAGAAGAAGAAGAAGAACCTAGAATTTGATTCTTGTGAGTTGCTTCAAGAAACCCAAGTGCCAACCGGGGTTAAAGCATTAGTGGCACCGAGACAACG
>NC_056570.1:16034855-16042138 GCF_013358625.1 Macadamia integrifolia
AAGGCAGGAGCAAGGGGATCACCTACCTAGCTAAGGTGAGTTCTTCTCTCTCTTTAAATGCAATGTAGTTATCTCTCTCTCTCTCTCTCTCTCTCTCTCTCTCTCTCTCTCTCTCTCTCTCTCTCTCTCTCTCTCTCTCCTACCCCATTCATGACCTAGGCTAGGTTGGGGGAACCCTAATCAAAATCCCGCTACCCACCTACCCAATCTACAAATTGAATGGGGGATTTTGGTGTGAGGGACCTAATCAAGCAAGTCAACTACTCACATTGAGTGCAGGAAACCTCCCATATGAAAAGCCCCAAAATTTGGCAACCCAAAACCCTAGGATTTGGGAATTTTCCCAAATTTTCTATGACCTAACATCCTAACTTAACATTGGATTTGGGAAAATGAAATTCAATACATCTATGGGGGTTTGGGGCAATCACATGAGTCATTGGTGGTCGTGACATGAAACTCAACCGAAATCCCCACAATGTAAGTTAACCTAGACTCCCGAAAATGGGAAAATTGATGAATCTTGTTAGCCTATGCTATCTAACTCACTAATTTCACAAAACCTAAGCTAAGTGAAGTGTGTGAGTGTCCACTACACGTCAATATTTGGCAACAAAGTCCTTCCCTAAGTTACGGTCAATTGACCGTATTGGTGAGTGTGTGGGCGTGCCAAAATCCTTCTTGACCGGATTCAATAATAGATTTGACTTCGACAATGCAACTTGGGTTCTCCTCTTGCCTCAGTCGCTCCATAGACTTTTAATGTTCTTTGCAGAAACGTGATGCAAGAATTAAAAAAGATGAAGTCAAATGATAAACTCACAGACAAGGAGAAAATGTAATATTGTCTCTGTTGATATTCGATATACTAGAAATATGATCTGTTGTTCTTTGTTGATGTTAAACATACCAGAAACAATATCAATTGTCTTTGTTGTTATTATACATACTATAAACGTGATATGTATCTTTGTTGATGCTAAAAGTACAAGAGACGTGATTGTTACACTACGAAATGAAGTCCATGACTTAAAGGAAGTACAGGACTTCAAAAGAAAAAGCTAATTTAAAACATGAAAGATAAAAAATGGAATGAAAGATAGACTTGATATTTGACTTTGTTTAATCTGTTGATGATGCCCTATTTCTTCCACCATAGTCCTTATATAGTTTTATTTGCAAGATCCTCCTCTCTTGGTAGTTTTGTAATTGCAGGAACCCATGTGCCATGTCCTTAGTGTGGTAGTTATTGGAAGTACACTCCCTTAATTGGTTGTAACTGTCTTAACTGCTTAAGTCATATGTTTGTAACTTCTCTAGAACTAACCCACATTTTTACGAACTGTGTTGATTGACGATCGATCAATCTAGCCGAAAAGCCAGAATTGGTTAGCTGACCGTAAAAAGTTACAATAGTTAGTTGACTGTTAAATTGTCATGATCAGTCATTTGACCGTATTCTATTTGTTTGCTTGATCAACCTAATGGTTATTCTAACTGATCAAATCCTTAATATAAGGTTATCATTTTTTTGGCCAATTTGAATATAGGCCAGCTTAATCGATCAGCTCCTTAACACAATCGATTAATAAATTGATGCCGATTTATTAACCAATTTGCAAAAATCAGGTATCAACAATTGCCCCCATAATTCTTCATACGACGCCATTTATGGCCAAAAGTATGAAGGATTATGCCCTTTCGTTCCCTTTCAAAGTCTAGTACATGGCTGTTGTAGGGGCACACCATGTTGTGCTTGTACAGTCATAGGGTTAATTATATAGGTAGTTGTTGTTTGGAACGGTGGCATGGTACATGGCTGTTGTAGGGGCATGCCCCCAATGTTACCATCATTGAACATTGAATAGCTTGAACTTCCAATATGATTAGGCTGACTAGCCTGATCGGGTTGACTGATCATGTAACTAGGCTGACTAGGCTAACTGGGTTGACCAATTGTGTTAATCCCAACATGAACTCCATCCGTATGATCATGCCTCTAGCCAAATAAAATTTGACTAATGTTGGGTTGTTGATTCCACACATTTGGCTTAATCTGAGCCATAAGAATTGTGAATAATTGGTCATAGTGATCCAATAGGTGGTCATATTGATCAGTAATGTCCTATATAAAGACCTTGACCGACCAGTATATTTTCTCCTACATAATTATCACTAATTGGCGAATCATGTTTTGGCCAATCTCATTTTTCTATGCCCCTGATGCGGTGGCTTCAACATTGTGCTTAGGGCTTGGTGGTGTTAGAGGACCACCAACTAATTTTGCCCCTGAATTTCGAGCCCTTCTTCTTGGCATCACGATTTCTCGAGCTTGCCATTTTTTTTTTGGCAACAAAATCCTTCCCTAAGTTATAGTCAGTTGATCGTATTGGTGAGTGCACAGGCGTGCTAAAATCCTTCCTGATCGGATTCAATAGTAGATCTGAATTCGATCAAGCGACTTAGGCTCTCCTCTTGCCTCAATCGCTCCAAGGACTGTTAATGTTCTTTGCAGAAAAGTGATGCAAGGATTGAAAAAATATGAAGACAAATGATAGTAACTCAGACAAGGGAAAAATGTAACATTTTCTCTGTTGATATTCAATATACCAAAAATACAATATAATGTTCTCTGTTAATGTTAAACATATCAGAAACAAGATCAACTGTCTTTATTGATATTAAACATACCAAAAACGTGACTTGTATTTGTTGTTTTATGGTTGTCCTTGTTGGTAACCCGACCACGTGGCAATGAAGACGTGGCCAGTTTGGGTAACGTAAATGAAAATGATGACATGGCAGTGTCCAGTGTCACCGATGAGATAATAGAGTCATTTGGTATGTATGGAGTGGTTTGATAATCAATAGTATGTGGTGCGGGTTTCTGGGTCAAAACTGGAAAAATTAACCTATTTACGCTCAGGGGTATTTTTGACAGTGAAAATGACATTTTTGGAAGATATTTTCTTCATAAAAAAGATAGATTATAATTTATCTAGTCCAATGCATTTGATTTTGTTGCATTCCGATATTGTATGAAGAAGTTATGACATTTGTGGCAGTCGAGGGCAGTTTCAGCATTGAAAATGAATTTTTTAAAGGAAATGTTCTCTATGTAACGATATGACAAAAATCCAATCTTTCCAATGGTTCTGATTTCATCACGTTCCAATTCCGTATGAAAAAGATGCATCATTAGAAAGGTCTAGGGACATTTTGGTCCATTTATATGACTGATTCAGATGATTGCATCTTCTGAAAAGTCGTAAAGCATCCAGTCACGGTTCCAACGCACTTTGTCTCATCTCAATCAGATATTGTATGAAAAAGTTATAAGTATTTTCGTAAAGTCAGATCGAAAATCCAAACCGAAAATTCATCAGATGGTCGATAAGCCTTTCACTTTTGTGAGTGGAAGACAAGCTCCCTTAAAATCTGGAAAAGTAACCAATCAAAAATCGACAACAAAAAGTGATTGTTGACCGCTGACGTCAGTATGACGTCATCAGTTGACTCCCTTATTTAAATCTTGTGGCTGAGATTTACTATCTGTTATTTTAATCGGACAATCTAGATTAAGAAATTCTCTTTGATGAGATCTACGGCCAGATTTGCACCCCTATTGCGCATGCCGCCGGCGTATCCTATGCAACCTCCGAAGATTCCATTTTAAGTGTTCTGGTTGGTCCAACTTCAAATGGCTATATCTCCCTCATCTTAACTCCAATTTAGGTGATTCAAGTAGGAAATTCTTCATCTCTCCGAGCTCTATACACCAGAGGGAAGAAATCTGGCAGAGGGGTTGCTGAAGTGGTCAAAAAATGAGTTGAAGCTCGTGAAAGGCTAAGGGTTTGAATGAAAGACTTCCGTCATCTTGCGCTTCATCCATAGCCCCCATTAGAGGCTTAGGAAGCTGTTGGAAACGAAAGCAGCAAGCTCTATTGGTTGTTGCCAAGGGAAAGAAAAAGAAAATGGAAGAGAAGAGAAGAAGAGGAAAATCGAGAAGAAGTTTTTTCCTCTTTTTGTTCGTGTCTTGAATGCCTCTCAAGAAAGATTTTTTCAAATCCAATTAATGGAGTTTGATGGTTCTTGTTGAGAATACTATTTCTCCATTAAAGCTTTATTTACAAGGAAGACTATAAGATGAGAAGTAGAGAGAGAGAGAGAGAGAGAGAGAGAGAGAGAGAGAGAGGAGTGTGTGTGTGTGTGAATGTAAATGCCATTGTTGCTCCATGAAAGTAAGGACAAGGAGAAAAGAAAGAAGAAGAACCTAGAATTTGGTTCTTGTGAGTTGCTTTAAGAAACCTAAGTGCCAACTAGGTTGAAGCATTGGTGGCACCGAGACAACATGGTTATGGTCCGCATCAAGTGGAAATCTACATTATTGCATCTCCGACGATTACTCCTTGCCAAGGTTACCTCACTTTTGCCAAATTTCTATCATTATAAATCATTGTAGGCAAGATGTTTGATAAAATGCTTAAGTGATAGTTGTAGTTTATTTGGGGAGAAATTTACATGTATGAGTGCTTCACTATAGGGCATTGTTATAAGCCCAACTTTATTTTATTTGGTATTCAGTGGGTGCTGGACACAAGGGCTATGTGTTCCTTAGTAGTTACAACTACCTAAACCTATTTTCCATGGGTACGGCCTCTCATATCATTCTGAGAAAACTAGGGTGAAGACCTAGCTATGGGTGGAAACTGAGAATCTGTTCCCTTGGCTATGGGTGCAGTCATATTTAGTATTGAGTAAATACTGAGCCCGACAATGGGCATTACTCCATGCATATAGGCAACTGGTTGAAGCACGTATTTCTTGTGTTGTGGATGTGTATGCTTATATTTGTATTGTGGATTGGAGTGCTTAACTGTAGAATAGGTGTGAACATCTGGTAAACCTGACCACTTGGTGGTGCAGTGTGGATGTACATACGACTGTGTATGTATGTGACAGTGATTACCGTATGAGGTTTATGAGACAGTTCTGGGCATCAATACAGGTTATGTGAGTAAGCTCCATGCAACAGTAAGAACGGTCAGTAGTATACATAGCAGCTCTGGGCAGCATCAGTAGACTATGCTATTGAAGTGCAAATAGCGATTGCCACATCAGAGGTACAGTTGAAAAATAAAAAAATATTTAGCACACTAATTCACCCCCCTCTCAATATCAATCGGGACCCAACAATTGGTATTAGAGCTAGGGCTCTAGAGGCAGCTTAAACAGCTCAGAGTGATCCGGTTGATTAAAGATGGCATCAGGTGTTTGGTTCAGTAAGTCTACTTCTAGAGCTTCTATTTTTAATGGATTTGATTTTATCTTTTGGAGAAAGTTGATGAAGTCACATATTGGTTCATTGGGGTATGATCTATGAAGTGCAGTGGCTAATGGGAATGTAGACTCTAGTATCGACTCTAGGGTTAAAGAAATCATTTTGGATGGATTAACAGACAGTGTGAGTGTTAAAGTTAGTTCATGCATACCAGCTAAGGCGATGTGAGAGAGATTACATAATCTATATGGAGGTGAGCCAGCTATATCAAAGTCCACATTAGAGGTTGAAAGCAGATGTTCAGATAAGTGCTACACTAGTGGATCTGAGTGTGTTGAGGCATATATTACTACAACTCAGGATGATATCAGCATTGATTTGAGAACACATATAAAGGATTGCAATTAATTATTGCAGCATTAGAAACATAAGTCATCAATAGACATGAGAGATGTAGAATCCTTGAAGAGTCAGTCACCGTGTTGAGAGCATAATTGTCAGAGCTTGATGCTTCTTGTATCTCACAGATGATGGAGTCCATAAATGACCCTCAGGTTATAAAATCTCTTGAAGATCAACTGAGAAAGCAATGTGAGGTGTGTACTAGGCTTGAGTCAGAGACCTTAGCCTTGAGAGAGAAAATAGATGTGCACTCTCGAGTGATTAAAAGAGGTAATGAAATTTCAAGTGATTTTAAGAAGTTAAACAAAGAATTAGAAGTAGAGATCATTTCACTACAAACACAGTTGGCTGAGTTGCAGAGAAGACATTCAACCACTCCACCTATGGTTGCAGAGATGGATAGACATCTAGCTCAGTCTGCAGAATGTCAGAGACTACCCATCATCAGCTCTGATTCTATAACAAAGCAGGGTGAGTCATCAGGGAAAGCTATAGAGACAGTTGAGATCAGACCATAGAGACATACTACGGAAAAAACACAGAAGAGAGCTCAGAGGAGACAAAGGAAGAGAGAGAAGAGACACAATAGTGAGATGAGATCTCCTACACATCAGGCGCAATGTGGAGGCAGTCCACAAGATATAAAGAGTAGAGGTAAAGGCAAACAAACAGTCCAAATAGGGAACATAATCAGAGTTGGTAGTATGATAGAGTTTACCAGCAAAGACCAGTTGAGCATGGCAGGTTCAACAAGTTCAATTATCAGAGGCCTATGCAGATGATTCCCAGGCAAAGTCAGATGGCTCCCACCAATAGACATAATGCTTCACCCAGCTTGCATAGGCAGTTACCAATGATACAGTCATATTTTCATGGGTATTACCACAGGTGCAGTGGGTATGGGCATAGGAGAGCAGAGTGTATATCTAGATTAGATTTTAGCTATAGAGAGAGGATTCCCATAGCATCACTGGGTAGACAACTAGTAGAATGTCTTAGATGCCACCATCATAGACATTGGGCCAAACATTACAAGGCAGTGTTCTTCTCTCAGCTTGTACAAGAGGAGAGAGACTAACAGATCTCTAGAACTAGAAAGTTAAGAAGTGGTTGTAGAAGGTAAATCAATGAAAGACAGTCTAAGAAGCATCAGTCACAATCTAGTGGTGAGTCTCAGGTGGCTTTGTATAATGTATAGAAAGTGAAGGATATACAAAAGGCTGAGACAATAGTAAATAGAATCTGGAAAACAAAGGGAGATGTCATTTCTACAGCTGTACATGAAAGATTCAGAAAGAGAAGACCATCAGTTGGAAAAGTAATAGAGAAATCTATAATTGAGTTGGTTGGACAAAGGTAGAGACTAAAGAAGACAGTAAGTGAGTATAAAGGAAAATAGAGTAGTAGGAAAATTTTTAGTGAGAAGCAAATGCATAGGACCAAGGCAAGTGGTCAGTTAGTTTGGGAAGAGAATCACATAGAGGTGTGTGCAGTCACAGTCACCACCCTCACAATACCTAGATAAGGTATAGGAGTGGGCACACCTCCTAGGCACTAGGTGTACTTAGGTGCATAAGAATAGGGGAGCTCACTAGGTGGA
>NC_056570.1:16042158-16050547 GCF_013358625.1 Macadamia integrifolia
AATGGATGTTATTCCTTTTTGGAACTTGCCTTTGGTCATAATGGAGATTTCTTCTCTTTGGAGAAACTACATTTTCTTTTTCTTTCTCTTGAGGTGAGGTTCCACCATCATAGCCAAGTCCTTCTTTGTCATGAGGACTTTTGCATTAGGATCCTAATAATGTATCCAAAGTCTTTTGACCTTTAGTAAATGTATGAAATATGATAGTTAACTTTGAGTTATCCTCCTCAAGTTCATACATTTTAGATGTCAAGGATTCTATCCTCTTGTTAAAGGAAAGAACCTCCTTTTCCAAATTAGACTTTTCAGTCTCAAGTTTCAAACTTTCTTCATATAAAGCTTCGAAAGCTTGTTGAAGATCATCATCATTAAATTATTTATTTGAAGTATCTAAATAATGAGATTGAGAAGTTACCTCTCGTTCTGTCTCCATAAACCATTAAGACAAGGTCTGTGACTTCTTCATCAGAGTCACTTTCATCTTCATCCGATGAGAATTCCTCATCATTCTCTTCTTCACTTCCTTCATCCAATTCTTTAGATGCTTTGAAAGTAATGAATTTGGGACATATTTTCTTGAATTTTTCATAGAGATCCTTTTCATGGGTAAGAAGTGAGCCCATTAATTCATATAGACTTATCTCGTTCAAGTCTCGGGCTTCATTGATAGCAGTTGCCTTTTTTTTCCACTTGGTAAATAGTGACCTAAGAATTTTCTTGACCATCTCAGAGTTGGTGTAAGTCTTACGAAGCCCTTTCAAGGAATTTACAATATTAGTAAATCTAGTAAAAATGTCAAAAATATTTTCATATTCATGCAGTTGAAATAATTCATATTCTTGTATAAGCATGTCTACTTTTCTTTCTCTTACCTCTGTAGTACCTTCATGTATTACTACAAATGTGTCCCAAATTTATTTGGCATTTTAACACATACTTACTCTTTGGAATTCTTCCTCATTTAAAGCACATTGGAGGTAGGTGAGAGCCCTGAAATTGTATTGAAGAAGTACTAGATCATCGGCTGTCAATTCTGATTCATCATTTGGCACCATTTTTTCATTTATAATTTTGGTGATGACATATGGTCCTCTTTCTATAGTTCTCCAAACAAGAAAATTATATCTACAAATAAAATTCTTAAATCTACATTTCTAGAAGGAGAAGTTTTCTCCATTGAAGTATGGAGTCCTAGATGCATCCATTCCTTCAGGTAGTCGATTGATTAAATGCAATCATGGACTTTGACTCACTTTAAGACAACTTTGTCTTATATATTGAGCTCCTGCTCTGATATCAATTGAAATAACCTAGAGGGGGGTGAATAGGTTATACTAGTGTAAATTAACTCTTTTCGATGTATAGGTCCCAAGTTTCTTTGTAAATTAAAAACGATACGGAATGAGTAAAATAGGCACAATCACACAACATGAGATTTATAGTGGTTCGACTCAATCCGAGTCTAATCCACTCTCTACAGTAATCCTCTTGCAAGGTATTCCACTAGATCTCCCTTTCAGTACAGTAGGTAGGGAAAAAAATCTTTACAATATTTTTCACAGATAAGAGTATCCTTACAAATCCCCTTTATAGGCAGAGAGGCGCATTTACAATCTCCGTTGCAGGTAGAGAGACACTTTACAATCTCCTTTAAGGTAGAGAGACAAACATTCTACTGTTTCAAATCTTCCAGCAAATATATCTATCAGAGAATCTTTTGGAGTAGGATATTTCATCCCTTCTCTAATGATATCAAAACAACTATCAACGCATCATCCATCTTTTACTTTGTCTCTTTAAGCCAATAGAATCAAGCATATATTGGTCCCCATAATCTCATGGGTCCATCCTTGTTACAATCAAAATATCCCTTCGGTTTCCAAACACTTTTGGGTGTGTGAGGTCTAAATGGTGTGTATGCCCTTTGTGAATCATATATTTCATAATGTGAAGGTGGCCTATAATATTTAAAATCTCTTTGAGTCTTATATGGTCTATAAAGTGGATAAGACCTTTGATGTGTTTGTGGCTAATAGCGAGTATGTGGTCTAAAATCCCTTTGAGATTTGAAATTGCTTTGAAGTCTATCATGCCTCTTGGAGGGAGTGTAATAATACGCATAATGGATGTTATTCCTTTTCGGAACTTTCCTTTGGTCATAATGGAGATTTCTTCTCTTTGGAAAAACTAAATTTTCTTTTTCTTTCCCTCGAGGTGAGGTTCCACCATCATAGCCAAGTCCTTCTTTGTCATGAGGACTTTTGCGTTGGGATCCTAATAATGTATCCAAAGTCTTTTCACCTTTAGTAAATGTATGAAATATGGTAGTCAACTTTGAGTTATCCTCCTCAAGTTCATACATTTTAGATGTCAAAGATTATATCCTCTTGTTAAGAGAAAAAACCTCCTTTTCCAAATTAGACTTTTCAGTCTCAAGTTTCAAACTTTCTTCATATAAAGCTTCAAAAGCTTATTGAAGATCATCATTATTAGATTTATTATTTGAAGTATCTAAATAATGAGATTGAGAAGTTACCTCTCGTTCTTTGTCTCCATAAACCATTAGGAAAGGTCTGTGACTTCTTCATCAGAGTCACTTTCATCTTCATCCGATGAGACTTCGTCATCTTTCTCTTCTTCACTTTCTTCATCCAATTCTTTGGATGCTTTGAAAGCAATGAATTTGGCATATACTTTCTTGAATTCTTCATAGAGATCCTTTTCATGGGTAAGAAGTGAGCCCATTAATTCATATAGACTTATCTCGTTCAAGTCTCGGGCTTAATTGATAGCAGTTTTCTTTGGTTTCCACTTGGTAGGTACTAACCTAAGAATTTTCCTGGCCATCTCAAAATTGGTGTAAGTCTTACCAAGTCCTTTCAAAGAATTTACAATATTAGTAAATCTAGTAAACATGTCAAAAATATTTTCATATTTATGCATTTGAAATAATTCATATTCTTGTATAAGCATGTCTACTTTTCTTTCTCTTACCTCTGTAGTACCTTCATATGTTACTACAAGTGTATCCCAAATTTCTTTGGCGTTTTCACACATACTTACTCTGTTGAATTCTTCCTCATTTAAAGCACATTGGAGGTAGGTGAGAGCCCTGAAATTGTATTGAAGAAGTACTAGATCCTCGGTTGTCAATTCTGATTCATCCTTTGGCACCGTCTTTCCATTTATAATTTTGGTGATGACATATGGTCCTCTTTCTATAGTTCTCCAAACAAGAAAATTATATTACAAATAAAATTCTTAAATCTACATCTCCAGAAGGAGAAGTTTTCTCCATTGAAGTATGGAGGCCTAGATGCATCCATTTCTTTAGGTGGTCGATTAAATGTAGTCATGGTCTTTGACTCACTTTAAGACAACTTAGTCTTATATATTGAGCTCCCGCTTTGATACCAATTGAAATAACCTAGAGGGGGTGAATAGGTTATACTAGTGAAAATTAACTCTTTTCAATGTATAGATCCCAAGTTTATTTGTAAATTAAAAACGATGCAGAATTATTAAAATAGGCACAATCACACAACACGAGATTTATAGTGGTTCGACTCGATCCGAGTCTAATCCACTCCCGACAAGAATCCTCTTTTAAGGTATTCCACTAGATCTCCCTTTCAGTACAGTAGATAGGGAAGAAAATCCTTTAAAATCTTTTTCACGGATAAGAGTATCCTTACAAATCCCCTTTATAGGCAGAGAGGCGCCTTTACAATCTCCTTTGCAGGTAGAAAGGCACCTTACATGGCACCTTACAATCTCCTTTAAGGTAGAGAGGCACCTTACACTCTTTTAAGGATAAGAGGAACCTTACAATCTGTTAAGGATGAGAGGGTCCTTACACAAGCCTAAGTACAATCTAGACTTAATGTAAAATAAAAAATGGAGAAGTGGAATAAAAGAGAATTACCTCCGGTGTGGTGCAAATGAAATATGCAATGATGATAGAATGAATGCACCTTTTGAAGTCTTCTTGATGCTTGTAATGAAAATGTCAAGATGTAGATGAAGACTTGTAGATGGGCTTGGGTTCCTCTTGAATGTAAAATGAAGAACTTGAACTCAAGAGGCGGTGTAAACCAATTCTCACTTCTAATGCTCAAATAACGCTTCTCTAAAGTTGGGATTGATTATTAATTAATGAGTAGTGTTAGATGTATTTATAGGTGAGCTTAGGAGAGCATTTAAGGTAGTAAATCTCACTTAAACTGTCATATTCTGGGTCCACCGGTCGACCACCAAGAGCCGTTAAGACAAAATATAGCCGTTAGGGAACTTCTAGGCAGTCATCGGTCGACCGAGATTTTTTACCGGTCGACCGTCTGTGGTCTCGGACAGTTTCGATCGATCGGGGCTTTCAACCATTCGACTGCTAATATGACAGACTGTTTTTGACAGAATGCTGTCATACTGACCAGTCGTCAGTGTTTTAATCATAACTTTTGGTCTGACCTCGGAATGACCTAAAATCAGTTGCGTTGAAATCATGACTCGATTTTCTACAACTTCTATGAGGTTTTATCTCCTGATACCGACTCTAAGATTATCCAAAGTACCCTTAAGTCAGGTTAATGTGATTTTCACAGAATTTCATTAGAATACATTTTTCCTATTATGTTCCTTACCACTTATAGACTCTCCATACTTGGTCAAGGTATGCTCTATGGTCATTCTAGTATGATCCAATGCACATGCATGTGGTGAGTGAATATATATATATATATATATATATATGTGAAAGTTACAAATTACATTAAAAATGACCAATCTATCCTAGTGGTCTTCCTCTTCACTTGAACCTTCCACTCTTTGGCACTTTATCTTCTTTTCTTCTTGTTTGAAATATCATGTCTTTAAGCTTCATGTCTTGACATCTTGAAGCTTAAATTCTTATGATATCTTCTTCAAGCATTGATGCCAACTTGTTGATACTCTTCATTTGATGACTTCAATCTTCATTTATTCGTTTCATTCACCAAATTCGATCTTTGATATGAAGTCTCTACAAAACGATCCTTAAAGGAAAATTGTGACATACCTTCATGTGTTTTTTATCCTCAAAACCAACTATAGGAGTGTGGGCATATCCCTAACAGAATGGATATAGATATCTAATGCCGCAAATGGAGGCGGGGTGTGGCAGAGTGGTATTAGAGCCTGATGCTCTACCCTAATCCACAAGTGCACAAAATCCTAAGATATACTAGTGATGATTAGGATTGAATTTAAAATCTCCAAGATAATTGCATAAGCCTTAATACACATCGTAGGAGGCTAGCCTAAGTGTAAAAGCCGAGCACTAATAATAACTTCATTAAGGGCATAAGAATGTACATAGTTAAAATAAATAAATAATAATACAAATAATAAGATAATAGCAACTAAAACCCGACATGTGTAAAATATGTACTATAAACTAGGTTTGAGAATTAGGGGTTGTAAAGACTAGGGCTATTAGTTTCTCAGTCAACTAGTGCCATCTGCCAGTAAGCTAAGTAGATGGCCCTTATCTTTTAGGTATTTCAATTATTGATTATGTAAAGTATAAGGTATGATGTGTGGTCAAATTGTGTGATTTGGTAAATTTGGGAAAATTAATCAGAATGCTCATCTTACTAGAATATTTCCCAATGGCACAAAAGAGAAATCGTATCAGAGAGCACCCACAACCGAGGAGGAACCACCATGCCACGACGGCTAATCCAAATGGGACCCCATCACCCGAAACTGAAAGTGAAGATATGGTTGAGGCTGTAGCACCTAGGGCCCATTTGATATCGTTTCAAGAATGTGTTTCTGCCGTTTTTGTGTCCAGAAATTGCAGAAATGGAACAAAAAGGTTGGGTAAAACTGTTTCATTTTACTTGTTTTTAAAAATAGAAATTGAAATTTCTACCTATTTATGGTTTAAGAAATAACCCAGGAAAAACAAGTAGAACTTGTTTTGCTGTTTCTGGAAATGACTCGTAGCCATTCTTTCGCTAGTTACTATCGACTTCCAGAAACATAACTTATCAAACACCTTCAATTCCGTTGCTGTTTCTAGAAACGAAAATTTATGTTTTTGCTGTTTCTTAAAATAGAAATGGTAGAAATGTTATCAAATGGGCCCCTAGAGTTCCTTCTTCTGCTCCACCAAGGATGACAGCACAACACGTAGTTGTCACCATTAATGGTATAATGCAAGGAATTGAGCAGCAATAGTGCGAAATTATGAATGAGATGTGTACTCAGATTTCTAGTGCCATCTAAGCCAAAGAGACATCAATGGTCCCTCCACCTATGCAACCAACACCCTTGCTACACATTCAACTCCACCATCGATGCAAGGGACTCATACCAATGTACAATAAAAATCTCAGACTGTACCAGTAGTTTCTACACCACCGGGACAAACTATCTCTCATAACCCATCTACTATGCCTGTGTGGACCGACACCTCAAAGCTGATGGAGAAATTTCAGAAGTACAAGACTCCCTACTTTGGTGGTGTGACACATGATCCATTGGCACCAGCTAAATGGGTGGAGGGTGTGGAGGGTGTGGAAAAGGAATTTTTGATACTGGGTTGCACTGATGAACAAAAGATAACTTGTGCCATCTACTAGTTGCAAAATGAAGTCTATAGATGGTGGAAAGCCACAAACCCCATATTGATAGTTGCTCATCCCAATCCTACTTGGGAGCAATTTATTGAGGATTTCTATAGGAATTGCTTCCCGAAAAGTGTAAGGGACAAAAATGAGGCGGAGTTCATGGATCTAACTCAAGGGCCAAAATCTATTCTCGAATATCATCAAGAGTTTGAAGAGTTGCACTATTTTGCACCAGAGCATCTGAAGACAGATAGGGCTAAGGCCAAGAAGTTTGAAAATGGTCTGAGGCTGACAATTGGTGCATTATTTGTGGTACTCCACTTACAAACCTATGCATAGGTGGTTCAAACAGCCAAATCTACAGAGGACAAACAAAGAGATGATTATCAAGCTCAAGCAAACAAGGAGAGCAGACACACTGATTGGTGGCAGATGTTTCACTAGAGATATTAGAGTACCTTACATTACTCCAATTGCAACCCAGTCCACTAGACCAAAAGTTGGTCAAGCATCACAACATCCTAAGCAAACAACAATAGTAGTACCTGAACAAGTGGGTGCACCTCAGTGCTTCTGATGTAGTTAATTTGGGCATATGACTAGATCATGTCCCTAAAAGAAGTGGTGTTTTATATGTAATCAACTTAGACATATAGTTAGGCTATGTCCACAAAATTTATCAGGAGACTCATATGTGATGCCTTCAACCACAGCACTTGGTCATCTAGTTTAGACACAACAAGGTATCGAAGCGCAAGGAGGGGTATTCATAACAAGAATGGAAGAGGTTAAGGCTACATCTGAGGTGGCCACAGGTATATTTTTGATATTGATTACACTCTCATATATTATTGGATTATAGTACATCGCATTCATATGTATCTCCAACTATTACTACTAAGATGAATAGGCTAAAAGTTTTGACACATAATTAGTTGTTAAAATACTCACTGGAAATGAAGTAGGATTGGAGTAAGTGTACGAGCCATGCCCCATGCAAGTCTATGGATGGGAAATGATTGCTCACTTGATCAAGCTGGATAAGCATGACGTTGATGTCATTTTAGGCATGGTTTGGTTATCTGCTTATCGGGTATGTGTGCTATGTGCTAAGAAGAGGATGATATTCAAACCTCGAGATGGAGGTAAAATTGTATACAAATGAAAGAAGGATAAATAAGTACAGGAAGCTAGTTATATCCGCACTTGAAGTATAAAAGTTACTAAATTAAGGGTACAAAGCCTACTTAGAACCCGTTGTATATACAACCAAAATAAACAAGTCTTTAGAGGAAATAGAGATAGTGAAGGAGCCTCCGGATGCATTAACCGAAGACTTGGTTGGACTATCCTCAGACCGAGAAATATAGTTCATTATTGACTTGGTCCCTGAAGCAGAGCAGCATCTATGTCTAAAGATCCATATAGGATGGCAAAAGTGTAGAACAACCTATATGGGAGAATATATATATATATATATATATTTGGGATCAGATGGAATGTGAGTAGTGGTAAACAACCTAGGTTCATAGATAGCCCCAATATACAAAGTAGGAAATTGGGACATGCTACCTAAGTCTGGGGTATTACATGATGTCTTTAGCATGTCCAAGTTGATTAAGTACTGATCTTCAAAGGTATGTGAGTCGGTACCGAGCACCAAATACCTTTGAACTGACATTCTATGGGAATGTGTGAGTACCCAAATGACATTCCCAATCGTGTAACATCCGTTCAATTTTGAGGACGAAATTCTTGTAAGGTGGGGGGGGGGGGGG
>NC_056570.1:16050567-16061108 GCF_013358625.1 Macadamia integrifolia
GGGGGGGGGGGGATGTTACACCTATGCCCAAAACCCCGAGAAAATTTAAATTTTTGGACATAGGTAATGTGATCCAGGTGACAACCACCAGTAATTTGTGGATTTTCCCGGCTCATTACATAGAAGGGCTACAAACCACAAAAGGAGTTAGGGTAAGTACTCTGCCATTGAAGAGAATCGCCCGAACCCTAATAGCATAATCCACCACAAAGGGGGCCCACATAGTGGAAATACCTTGGAAGGCCCCCATTCAGCAAATAGGTTATGTCCCACATAGTGGTAACCAAATCAGCCTTCACCGGCTGATGGGCATCAGCCAGTGAACACCCTATGGTGAGGGTAATGGCCAAAATCAGGTTATTTCGTAGTGGGGTCCGGGCCCTCGCACCTGTGCAATAGTTGAGACAACCTATTAAGGAATATATTAATGTATCCGAACACCTTGAGGTCGGCCCATTAGTGCCAAATAACAGATTAACCTAGTAATGAGTGAAAACTCATCATGTTCGCAAATAGCCCTTGGGCAACTTAAGTGGCTATAAATAGAACCTCTTGCCCGTTAATTTCACCCCTACCAACTCAAGAGCAAGGAGAGTTAGAAAGAAGAAGAAGAAGGAGAGAAAGGGAAGGAGGAAGAAGGGAGGAGCAAGGGGATCTCTCTCTCTCTCTCTCTCTCTCTCTCTCTCTCTCTCTCTCTCTCTCTCTCTCTCTCTCTCTCTCTCTCTCTCTCCTACCCATTTATGACCTAGGCTAGGTTGGGGGAACCCTAATCGAAATCTTGCTACCCACCTACCCAATCTACAAATTGAATGGGGGGATTTTGGTGTGAGGGACCTAATCAAGCAAGTCAATGACTCACATTGAGTGCAGAAAACCTCCCATATGAAAAGCCCCAAAATTTGGTAACCCAAAACCCTAGGATTTGGGAACTTGCCCAAATTTTTTATGACCTAACGTCCTAATGTAACATTGGGTTTGGGAAAATGAAATTCAATACATGTATGGGGGTTCGGGGTGATCACATGAGTCATTGGTGGTCATGACATGAAACCCAACAGAAATCCCCACAATGTAGGGTAAATCTTGTTACCCTATGCTATCTAACTCACTAATTTTATTAAACCTAAGCTAAACTTAATCTAAGTGAAGTGTGTGAGTGTCCTTTACATGTAAACCAACCCCATAACCATAAAACCTAACTTGCAACCCATTCAAAGAGAAATAAAATAGAAAATGGAGTTGCAATAGGTAGACCCCCACAAAATCACAAACACCCGGGCACTCAAAAAGACACATGTGGCCTGTGGAGCAATTCTGGGTAGAGAAAACCCAATTTTTGCTTCACTGGCTAAAGGTTACCGGATCAGCCAGTGAAAAATGGACCATCCACTGGTGAACCTTGTAGACATGAATTTGGGATTTTTCCACCCTCTTAGATTCATCCACCGGTGAACTCACCAAGCACACTTTTTTGACCCTCTTTTGATTGGTCATTTGAATTATAGAAAGACCTTTCATATGCTTGAGCATTGACCAAAAACCCCTTTGTTTCTAATAAATAAAACCGTCAAGCGGTAAGGTTACATGGCTAGCACCACCAATAGGTGCCCATCTACTAATGACCTTACAGAGCCTATATTCTAGTGTTGGTTTAGGATCATAATTAGAATATAATGAGGATAATTTAAGCATATAAATGTTAACATAAATCCATTCAATTGGCTAGGAACCTAATCTCCTCGACGAGGTACGCAATTACGAAAATTTAGCAAATAGTTGATTTCGGATTTTCGAGGTGAGTGGGTATTGTGAATTATTTTATAGAGTGTTTACAACATGTTATACATGCATGTATTCATGGTAGTTTCATGTTAAAATTGTTTTCTTGATTGAATATTAAATTATGGATGTTGATGATATTATTGTTTATAACATGATGCATTTCATATTATAAACTTGTTCCATTTGGTGAATGTGATGTTAGATAACAGTATGATGTTGTGTGTATGAGTATGATTGTGCTACAGTATGTATCATGATAGAATGCATCGGGTTAGGAGAATAACTACCCTGGTGTTACAGCCCTTGCCAATAAGGTTTATATATTGATTAATCCTACCGTCCACCAGACCTAGGTTGGGGACGATTTTCGGTGATCGACGGGGTACTAGCATCATGATAAACCCATTATACGATGTTTGATTCGATGATGTGGTATATGTGGGGTATTATTACTAGGGGATTACCTGGTACCTAAGTAGCCATATAGGGACTTGTATGCTCCTGACTCGTAACAAGCTTGTATCCTTGGGGATCGATAATTTACATTCGTGACTGGGGTACTACCTATGTTGTAGTAGCACTGATACCCAAAATGAACATAGAATCTGTTGGCTAAGAAATTAAATTGAGTGCAACACCCCTTGCCAGTAGGGGTAAGGTACTGGCTATCCCATAGCATAGGTGATCGATGTACATGATCCCGGGATCGTGACTATCCTACAGCATGGGTGATCGATGTGCTTGATTTCAGGACCATGGTGTAGGGGGATTATTCATTAGGGGTTTGCGGGGTGACCGATATATTGGATTCCAGGACTTGCAGACTCCTGACTCACAACTAGCATATATTGCTAGGTGAGCGATGTTGAGTGTAACACCTTGGCCCTGTTAACCTTGCATAATATTGTCCTCTTTGGTCCATAGACCTCAAGGATTTAAAAAACGTTGTGCCATGTCAAAGAGGTTAGAGGTTATTAACTAGCCCAGTAATATTTTCTTAGGCGATGTGGGATTAAAGTTTGAACACCCTCATCGATCTCCCAAACCCCCTAGTACTTGTTGTATTTTTGGTGGGGACACCTCAATGATCTTTTAGGCGGGTCTTGTACTTTTTGCAATCTTGGGTGTCATAACTTCCCCCCTTTGGGTGCAGCATCCTCGCTGTGGCCCTACACGTCGTCAGAGTCTGTTCTAATACCATTTGTAATGCCCCGGCCTCGTTAACCTTGCACAATATTATCCTCTTTGGCCCATGGGCCTCAAGGTTTTAAAATGCATTGTGTCACGTTAAGAAGATTAGAGGTTATTAACTAGCATAGTAATTTCTCTCTAGACGATGTGAGACTAAAGTTTACACACTCTCACTGATCTCCTAAACCACCTGGTACTTCTTGTATTCTTGGTGGGGACACATCACCGATCTCCCAGGTAGGTCTGGTACTTGCCGTATTCTTAGATGTCATAACTTCATCCCTTTGGGCACAGCATCCCCGTTGTGGCTCGACACTATGTCAGGGTCTGCTCTTATATCATTTGTAATGCCCTAGCTCTATTAACCTTGCACAATATTGTCCTCTTTGGCTCATGTGCCTCAAGGCTTTAAAATACATTTTTCTATATTAAGGAGGCTAAAAGTTATTATCTTTCCCTAGGTGATGTGGGACTAAAGTTTGCATACCCTCACCAATATCCCAAACCCCCTAGTACTTACTGTATTCTTTATGGGGACACTTCACCGATCTCCCAGGTGGGTTCGGTATTTGTCGTATTCTTGAGTGTCACAACTAGTAATATTTATATGATTCTATATGTGTACTCTGATTTTAGTTGTGATTTTGGTGGCATTTATGGATTGGGGTACTGCATTTCTGATCCTGGAGGGTTAGGCTGAATGGATATGGGTATCCAGTGTCGCATACCTTGGCCTAGTGGAGGTGGGGTGTGAATCCAGTAGGATAAGTGACTTATCCTCCTCTTTGATCTTTAAATCTAGAGCCAGCAATTCTGTCCATATCTTGTTAAACTCATCTAAGTTATCTTAAATTTTCTCTCTCTGATCACCGAAGGCCATAAAACTGTTTCTTAAAAAAATTAGCTAATTTGTCAATAATTTAGACTTGTACCTACTCTCTAGCTCTGCCTAGTCATTCTCCTGATCCTCTAACTCGATTACCTCATAAAGAGTGTTATTTTGTAAGATGCAACTGGATCATATTGTTCTCTAGATCCCTCAAGTCTAGCCACTCATCATCCACCATTTTTTCCTACTTTTTTTGGATTTCTTCTTGATACCCTTGATTATCCTCTTCCATTTAAGAATATTATTCACCTCTTATTTCCATAAGGTGAAGTTATTATACCACTAAACTCTTCACCGTCATCGATGTATCCAATCTTTACCTTCTGTGCCCACCACCAACCTCAATAAACTTGTTCATTATTGATTATGCATGAATATGATTTGACTGGCCCTTATACTTGTCGAACTCCTTTAATCTCTCATTTGATTTTCCTTTACCCTAGATACCACCTGTAACTAAGGCATTACCCCCACTTTGCTATCTCCTCACTGCTACTTTTCCATACTGTGACATTCATTAGCAAGGGAGCAATAACCTCGTCCAGTTTGAGACTATCGTAATTAAATAACAATGTAACCATAAATATGATCAAATGAAAGAGGTAATAAAGGCAATATGAGAAATTATTTACCCTACTCTTCGATTGTTAACTTTAGAGCTGACAATTCCTCAAATATCCTATTAAACTCATCCAAGTGTACCTCAAATTTTTTTCCCTCCGACATCTGAAATTTGTATAAGTGTTCTTCAAATTTTCTTATTTCTTCATGAGAGCCTCTGTGTGAGAATATTCTTCATCCATTGTTACCACAAGGTGAAGTCATTATGACTATTGAAGGGTTCTATTATAAGGACCAACTATTATAACCTAGCTTATGTTAAATAATTTTCTTCATAGAGAAATCATTAATCTTGAATTTTTAGACTTATCATTGATTTACACTATATTGAAGAATTATACATTGTCTATAAAAAAAATTAGAAAAATGAAATTGTCTCTGGATAAATTTTATTGGTCAAATGAAATTAGAATCACATAAAACATTGAAAATAGAACAAGCATAATACCAACTTTCCAACAACTCTGAGATTACTAAAATTTGAGCTATATTGATAAATTTATGTTCTGATTAAACTTATTTTTAAGGTGCGCAAATGCTCTCCAAATTATCTAAATAGAAATAATTTTATGGACATTGAAATAAAATAATATTTTGAGGCACTTTTGATTGTAACAATGTTTAACCATGCTATAAATTATGAAAATTTCAAATTTTAGAAAACCCTAACATTTGAAAGTTGAAAATTACCCCTGCAATCACAAATCCTGTTTTCGTTCTTAGATTGGGAGGGGGGTTGACTTTTTATCAATTTGGAATTTAATTTTGAATATATTTTTAGTGGATCTAAATGGGAGTATTTTCTTCTTTACGAATAATTATTTAAATAAAATATAAAATATAAAAAAATATTACTTAATTGGTATTTTGTTTAAATAAGGGTAGTTGGTGAAAATGAAATTAAACATATGAATGGTGATGTAATGCCCTAACCCCATTAATCTTGCACAATATTATCCTCTTTAGCCTATGAGTCTCAAGTCTTTAAAACGTGTTGTACCATGTTAAGCAGGCTAGAGGTTATTAACTACCCAGTAACCTCTCCCTAACCGATGTGGGACTAAAGTTTGTACACCCTCATCGATCTTCCAAACCCCTTAATACTTGTCATATTCTTGGTGGGGACATCTCATCGATCTCCCAAGTGGGTCTAGTACTTGTTGTATTCTTGTAATGCCTTAGCCCCATTAATCTTGCACAATATTGTCCTCTTTCACCCATGAGCCTCAAGGTTTTAAAACGCATTATGCCATGTTAAAGAGGCTAGAGATTATTAACTATCCCAGTAATCTCTCCTTAGGCGATGTGGAATTAAAGTTTGCACACCATCATCAATCTCCTAAACCCTCTGGTAATTGCCATATTCTTGGTCGGGACACCTCACCAATCTCCCAGACAGATCTAGTACTTATCATATTCATGGGTGTCACAGGTGACTTGGATTTAGTGGACTTTGCCCAAATCCAAACCCTAGAATTAGTGGACTTTGCCCAAATCTTTTACATCTCACCATTCAAGCCCAAAATTGAGTTGGGAAAAATGAAATTAAACACATGAATGGTGACTTGGAGTGGTCATATAAGCCATTGGTGGTCACCACATAAGCCCTCAACCGAAATTCCCTAATTTAGCTTAACCTAGACTTAAGCTTTGGGAAAATTGGGTACATTGTGCAACCCCATCTTAACTAATCCACTAATCACACTAAATCTAAGCCAATTGAAGTGGTGAATATCCCCCACATATAAATCATCCTTACAATCATAAAACCGCCATCTTGAGAAAGATTCAAAGAAAAGGAAAAAAGGAAATGAAGCTAGAATGTGTGCCCTAGGGTCCCACCTCCCTACGGATGACTGATTTGCAAAAAACTTTATGTATCCTAGGAGTAAAACCAAGAAGTGACGAGACAACGAGGCACAAGGTCATCGGCTGTCCATCGACACTTGAGATTCGAGGTGAGGGGATTTTGTGACTTTTATGGAATGTTTATATCATGTTGCATATGTGTATGATCATATCAATTGCATATTATAAATCTATCCTTGAGGTGAATATGTATGTTGTACAATGATGTGTGGCTATTGTGAATTATTTTAAGGAGTATTTACAGCATGTTATCTTTATTTATGATCATAAATTGTGCATAATAAACCTGTTACTATTAAAGAACTTGAATGTGTATGAGGTTGTGGGAGATTTCGGTAGTACATGTCTATAGAGTGAGAGAGCATGTAGTCATGGTTGTAGGTGCAGCATGGCCGAGGTTGTGGGACATTTCAATGACCGAGGTTGTGGAAGATACCGGTACTGCATCCCCAAGCATGATCACATTATATTTGTAATGTGTTATGAACCATAATAGTATGCATTGGGCTAGGACAACTACCCTAGTGCTACACCCCTTGCCAGTAGGGGGTGAGGTACTAGCTATCCTACAACACGGGTGACCGATGGGTTTTCCAGGAGCATGACTGTTCTACAACATATGTGGCCGATGTTCAGAATTTCAGGACCATGGTGTAGGGGGATTATTCATTAGGGTTTGTAGGGTGACCGATGTGTTGGATTCTGGGACCTGCAGATTCCTGACTTGCTACTAACGTATATTAATGGGTGACCTATGGGATTTCCGGGACCAAGGATATCCTCTATGTTACAATAGCACTAAAACTACAATATAAACTTAAAACTCTGTTGAATAGGAAAATGACTCGGGTGCTACACCCCTTGCCAGTAGGGGATGAGGAACTGGCTATCCTATAACACGGGTGATCGATGGGTTTTTTGGGACCGTGAATGTAATATCCCGCTTCTTAAACCCGGTCTGATTTCACGGTTGAACCGGTTTAACCATGCAGGAACCGAGCCAGAGGATGTTAGAGCGGGTTCCTTATGGGCTATGATGGCACGGGTGACCTTAAACACCGGCTGGCCCGACAAGTCCGAGCCAGTGCCAGAAGAGACGGGAGTGCCCAAACCGTGTACGTGCACCTACCATAAGGCTATGTACGGATAGAACAGGTATTATATCCGTATTTTAAGGTTATATACGTATGCTACATTGTATGCTTGGGGGTAGGGTCCGAGCCGAGGTCCGAGCCCGGTCAAAATCCCAAGTTTTACTCTCGGATGGGTATGTCAGGTGGGTACACCCACCCACCTGAGTGACCCATCCATCACTATTCACTTAAGTAGGAATAGTATATAAAGCTTTATGACTTCTTTTCTTTCCATTTATTACCCTCGTACGTTTGGTGAGAAAAGTAAAGAGGAGAGAGAAAAAGAAAGGGAAGAAGAAAGGAAGAAGAAGAAAGGAAGGATTTCAGCGGCGCCGAAGCTCGATCTTGCCATTCCGGTGCCGGGAGAGCAATCTTCAACTCGAGATCTACAGTTGGAGGTAAGAAAAGCTGGGTTTTATGAACATTCACCATACCCAAGCTTTAAACCCTTGATTCGAGTATGATTTCTTAAGATCTTGTAAACACCCTTTGAAATGATGGATCTAAGGTTTAATAGATGATTTATGTGTTGATCTTGAAGGATTTGAAGAGATATTGACAAGGTAGAAGGAGCATTGTGAGTTGGAAGTGATTTGGAGGGTTTGAAGTCATTCTTGAGCAAAGAAGGTAAGATGGTTCCCCTCACTTGAATCTAACTTAAATCTAAGCTAGAACCATCCTATAGGACTCTAAAGGTGTGAGGAATGGGTTGAGAAAAGCCCCATTTGGGTCCCCAAGGAATGGAGGAAGATGAGAAGAAACTGGGGTTTTTCCGCCAAAACCGGCGGGTACAACCGGTGGGTCCCTACCCACCTGAGACACCCACCCGAGAGGACCAGGGGGTCCCTGGCCAAACCGGCGGGTAGGACCGGCGGGTCCTACCGGCGGGTAGGTCCCAAACCGGTGGGTTGGACCGGTGGGTGGGCAACCCACCTGAGTGACCCACCCGAGTGGACAGAATGTGATTCTTAGGTCCGATTGAGCCCAAATCGGACGTGGGACCTTCTTTCGACGTTCTAAACACGATTTTGAAGTCGGATTTCATTAATTTTGATTCTAAAATGGTGAAGTACTAACCCCGCTCAATTATGTTAGGTTCACCAAATCATACCCGATTCGCTCCGGATCTCGGCCGTACCGAACGAGACTTCTTGTACGCTAAAGGTAAGTGGAGAGAGGACGTTTGGCCTTGTTTTAAGGCATTTGTTTGGCATTCATATAACTATATCTAATTTAGTCATGTCATCATGAATATGCTATATAGATTAGTCATTCCACTCATTGATGTGCATATATGCTATGTTTACTTTCAATTGCAAATTAAATGAGATGTTATATGTTGCATGTGAACATCATGTTGCATAATGCATTGATAGATTAGATGCCGGGGTCGGCTTGGAAACGAATGCATTGGTGGCCCGTGGTATGGGACACGGAGGCACTATGCAGTCGTACTGCATATAGGAGCATGCGGTATTAGGATTCTCACCATCCCGTGCTACGACCCTTCCCAACAGGGGTTGAGGTGTTGGGTTGCCATTTGGGGGGAAGCAGGGGTCGCGGTTGTCGGACACTGTGGCGGTTAGGCATTACGCCCGGCGAGTCGTGTAGGACAGCCGGCAACCCCGGTGGTATTTCAAGAGGGCCAATCGTACTGCTTTTAAATTGCTGAAGTCAGCACTGTCATTTAATTTATTTACATTTCTGTTGAGAGCCGGTGGACGGCATTGTCTTTATTTTTCCGAGTACTCACGGTGGGCCTTCTCCAACAGCCCTATGGGCGTATCGCGGGAGGGATTTCGCGGCTCGTACCCGGAGTATACGCGCACTGTGGTTGTAGTAGCACTAAAACCAAAGACTTAGTAATGTTGATTAGGTGTATGTGATTAAAATGATTTGCATGGCATGTAGTGCATATGATGTGTTGTGATGTGTGGACTGCTGTGTGTGGTCCACCTCTCTACTTACTGAGCTAGTGAGCTCATTCCACGTGTACACCCCTTTTTAGATGATTTTGCAGGTCATGCATCTGAGGAGCAGGGGGTGGGTCCCACAGTCGAGTTTCCTGAGGAGGACTGGTGGACCCCTGAGGAGTTTGAGCACGGCGTAGACTGCGCGTGTGAGAGCTGTGTTGCGGGGCAGCGGTTCTGAGGCCGAGCTGAGCTCCAGCCTTGATACCGATGCCGGGCTGCGTACTCTGATGTTTTTGATAATTTCCTGTATATAATTGATATTCAAACTTTATTCTTTTTGTGTATATATATCATGCCTTCGGGCCCAAATGTATATAATTATGGTATCGCCATTTGGGTATCAGGTATATGGGAATTATTACAGGTAAAACTTAGTCTTCCGCTGATTTGATGAGTTGATGTTAGTGTGTGTATGTTGTAGTGGAATACAGTGTCTGATGATCCTGGCAGGTTTGGGTTAACCGGTGTTAACTCGGTCACCGCTCCGGTTCAGTGTGAACGGGGTGTGACAAACGGTGGTATCAGAGCCTGATGCTCTGCTCCACTTACAGCATACCATTAGAATCCCGTAGACTCTATAATAGGAAAATGGGGATTGGGTAAAGATAAAAGCTTAAAGATTAAAAGTCAAAGAAAGAAAGTATAAAATGGAGTTATATTATAAGTTGCATTCATGGCATGCGTGAGTGTAGATAAGAAGGTAATTAGATTGGAACTATAACCTATAAAGTACTATTTCGACGAAATTTCGGCAGCATAACGGCGTAAAGTGGGATTTCCAAAAATTTTTACACAAAACCTGATAAACAACAGATAATAATATAACAAAGAGCATAGATAGAAAGATCACATCACCACAAAACCACACAGGAATTCCACATATGAAAACACCACCATAATCCATTATCCAAAGACATTTTATTCCATAAATGAAAATCAAGTTACATCGCAATTACAAGGAATGAGAAGAAATAAATCTACAAGGTCTACAAAAGAGAAAAATGGATAAATAGCTGGGTGGTCAAGCTAAGCCTCACTGGTCGTCGTCATCGTCGTCGATGATCACCAAGTTCGCTGGAGGCC
>NC_056570.1:16061128-16078134 GCF_013358625.1 Macadamia integrifolia
ATTTGGTGAATGTGATGTTGAGTAATAGTATGATGTTGTGTGTATGAGTATGACTGTGCTACAGTATGTATCATGATAAAATGCATCTGGTTAGGAGAATAACTACCTTGGTGTTACAGCCCTTGCCAGTAAGGTTTATGTATTGATTAATCCTACTGTCCACCAGACCTAGGTTGGGGACGATTTTTGGTGATCGACGGGCGGTACTAGCGTCATGACAAACCCATTATACGATGTTTGATTCGACGATGTGGTATATATGGGGGATTATTACTAGGGGCTTACTTAGTACCGAAGTAGCCATATAGGGACTTGTATGCTCCTGAATCGTAACAAGCTTGTATCCTCAGGGATCGATAATGTACATTCGTGACTAGGGTACTACCTATGTTGTAGTAGCACTGATACCCAAAATAGACCTAGAATTTGTTAGCTAAGAAATTAAACCGAGTGCAACACCCCTTGCCAGTAGGGGGTAAGGTACTGGGAATCCCATAGCATAGGTGACCAATGTATATGATCCCGGGATCATGACTATCCTACAGTATGGTTGACCAATGTGCTTGATTTTAGGACCATGGTATAGGGAGATTATTCATTAGGGGTTTTCAGGATGACTGATATGTTGGATTCCAAGACCTGCAGACTCCTGACTCACAACTAGCATATATCGCTAGGTGACCGATGTTAAGTGTAACACCTTGGCCCTGTTATCCTTGCATAACATTGTTCTCTTTGGTCCATAGGCTTCAAGGATTTAAAAAGCGTTGTGCCATGCCAAGGAGGCTAGAGGTTATTAACTAGCCCAGTAATATTTCCCTAGGTGATGTGGGATTAAAGTTTGAACACCCTCATCAATCTCCTAAACCCCCTAGTATTTGTTGTATTCTTGGTGGAGACACCTCAACGATCTTCCAGGCGAGTCTAACACTTTCTATAATTTTGGGTGTCATAACTTCCCCTCTTTGGGTGCAGCATCCTCGCTGTGGCCCCACAAGCTATCAGAGTCTGCTCTAATACCATTTATACCGCCCCGGCCTCGTAAATCTTACACAATATTGTCCTCTTTGGCCCATGGGCCTCAAGGCTTTAAAATGTATTGTGTCATATTAAGGAGACTAGAGGTTATTAACTAGCACAGTAATTTCTCTCTAGACGACGTGAGACTAAAGTTTGCACACTCTCACCGATCTCTCAAACCACCTGGTACTTATTGTATTCTTGGTGGGGACACATCACCGATCTCTCAGGTAGGTCTGGTACTTGTTGTATTCTTAGATGTCACAAATTCATCCCTTTGGACACAGCATCCCTTCTGTGGCTCGACACTATGTCGGAGTCTGCTCTTATATCATTTGTAATGCCCTAGCTCCATTAACCTTGCACAATATTATCCTCTTTGGCCCATGTGCCTCAAGGATTTAAAATGCATTTTTCTATGTTAAGGAGGCTAGAAATTATTATCTCTCCCTAGGTGAGGTGGGACTAAAGTTTGCATACCCTCACCAATATTCCAAACCCCCTAGTACTTACCGTATTCTTTGTGGGGACACCTCACCGATCTCCCAGGCGGGTTCGGTATTTGTCGTATTCTTAAGTGTCACAACTACTAATATTTGTATGATTCTATGTGTACTCTGATTTTAGTTGTGATTTTGGTGGCATTTATGGATTGGGGTACTGCATTTGTGATCCTTGAGGGTTAGACTGATTGGATATGGGTATCTAGTGTCGTATACCTTGGCCTAGTGGAGGTGGGGTGTGATAGGGTAGTGAATCCATTAGGATAAGTGACTTATCCTCCTCTTTGATCTTTAAATCTAGAGCCAGCAATTCCGTCCATATCTTGTTAAACTCATCTAAGTTAGCTTAAATTTTCTCTCTCTGATCACCGAAGGCCATAAAACTGTTTCTTTAAAAAATTAGCTAATTTGTCAATAATTTAGACTTGTACCTACTCTCTAGCTCTGCCCAGTCATTCTCCTGATCCTCTAACTTGATTACCTCATAAAGAGTGTTATTTAGTAAGATGCAACTGGATCATATTGTTCGCTAGATCCCTCAAGTCTAGCCACTCATCATCCACCATTTTTTCCAACTTTTTGTATTTCTTTTTGATACCCTTGATTATCCTCTTCCATTTAAGAATATTATTCACCTCTTATTTCCATAAGGTGAAGTTATTATACCACTAAACTCTTCACCATCATCAATGTATCCAATCTTTACCTTCTGTGCCCACCACCAACCTTAATAAACTTGTTCATTATTGATCATGTATGAATATGATCTGACTGGCCCTTATACTTGTCAAACTCCTTTAATCTCTCATTTGATTTGCCTTTACCCTTGACACCACCTGTAACCAAGGCATTACCCCCACTTTGCTATCTCCTCACTGCTACTTTTCCATAGTGTGACATTCATTAGTAAAGGAGCAATAACCTCGTCCAGTTTGAGACTATCGTAATTAAATAACAATGTAATCATAAATATGATCAAATGAAAGAGGTAATAAAGGCAATATGAGAAATTATTTACCCTACTCTTCGATTGTTAACTTTAGAGCTGACAATTCCTCCAATATCCTATTAAACTCATCCAAGTGTACCTCAAATTTTTTTCCCTCCGACATCCGAAAGTTGTATAAGTGATTCTTCAAATTTTCTTATTTCTTCCTGAGAGCCTCTGTGTGAGAATATTCTTCATCCATTGTTACCACAAGGTGAAGTCATTATGACTATTGAAGGGTTCTATTATAAGGACCAACTATTATAACCTAGCTTATGTTAAATAATTTTCTTCGTAGAGAAATCATTAATCTTGAATTTTTATACTTATCATTGATTTACACTATATTGAAGAATTATACATTGTCTATAAAAAAATTAGAAAAATGGAATTGTGTCTGGATAAATTTTATTGGTCAAATAAAATTAGAATCACATAAAACATTGAAAACAGAACAAGCATAATACCAACTTTCCAACAACTCCGAGATTACTAAAATTTGAGCCATATTGATAAATTTATGTTCTGATCAAAATTATTTTTAAGGTGAGTAAATGCTCTTCAAATTATCTAAATAGAAATAATTTTATGGACATTGAAATAAAATAATATTCTGAGGCACTTTTGATTTTAACAATGTTTAACCATGCTATAAATTATGAAAATTTCAAATTTTAGAAAACCCTAACATTTAAAAGTTGAAAATTACCTCTACAATAACAAATCCTATTTTTGTTCTTTGATTGGGAGGGGGGGGGGGGTTGACTTTTTGTCAATTTGGAATTTAATTTTGAATATATTTTTAGTGGATCTAAATGGGAGTATTTTCTTCTTTACGAATAATTATTTAAATAAAATATAAAATATAAAAAAATATTGCTTAAATGGTATTTTGTTTAAATAAGGGTAGTTGAGGAAAATGAAATTAAACACATGAATGGTGATGCAATGCCCCAACCCCATTAATCTTGCATAATATTATCCACTTTAGCCCATGAGCCTCAAGTCTTTAAAATATGTTGTGCCATGTTAAGGAGGCTAGAGGTTACTAACTACCCAATAATATCTCCCTAGCCGATGTGGGATTAAAGTTTGCACACCCTCATTGATCTTCCAAACCCCCTGGTACTTATCGTATTCTTGGTGGGGACATCTCACCGATCTCCCAAGTGGGTCTAGTATTTATTGTATTCTTGTAATGCCTTAGCCACATTGACCTTGCATAATATTGTCCTCTTTGGCCCATGGGCCTTAAGGTTTTAAAACGCATTGTGCCATGTTAAGGAGGCTAGAGGTTATTAACTATCCCAATAATCTCTCCTTAGGTGATGTGGGACTAAAGTTTGCACATCATCATCAATCTCCTAAACCCTCTGGTAATTGCAATATTCTTGGGTGTCACATGTGACTTGGATTTAGTGGACTTTGCCCAAATCGAAACCCTAGAATTAGTGGACTTTGCCCAAATATTTTATATCTCACCATTCAAGCCCAAAATTAAGTTGGGAAAAATAAAATTAAACACATGAATGGTGACTTGGAGTGGTCATATAAACCATTGGTGGTCACCACATAAGCCCTCAACCGAAATTCCCTAATTTAGCTTAACCTAGGCTTGAGCTTTGGGAAAATTGGGTACATTGTGCAACCCCATCTTAACTAATCCACTAATCACACTAAATCTAAGCCAATTGAAGTGTTGAATATCCTCCACATATAAATCAGCCTTATAATCATAAAACCCCCATCTTGAGAAAGATTCAAAGAAAAGGAAAATAGGAAATGAAGCTAGAACGTGTGCCCTAGGGTCCCACCTCCCTACGGATGACTGATTTGCTAAAAACTTTATGTAGCCTAGGAGTAAAACCAAGAAGTGACGAGACAATGAGGCACAAGGTCATCGGCTGTCCATCGACACTTGAGATTCTAGGTGAGGGGATTTTGTGTGATTTTTATGGAATGTTTATATCATGATGCATATGTGTATGATCATATCAATTGCATATTATAAATCTATTCTTGAGGTGAATATATATGTTGTATAATGATATGAGTGGCTATTGTGATCATAAATTGTGCATAATAAACCTATTACTATTAAAGAACTTGAATGTGTACGAGGTTGTGGGAGATTTCATAGAGTGAGAGGGCGTGTGGTCATGGTTGTAGGTGCAGTATGGCCGAGGTTGTGGGACATTTCGATGATCGAGGTTGTGGGAGATACCGGTACTGCATCCCCAAGCATGATCACATTATATTTGTAATGTGTCATGAACCATAATAAAATGCATTGGGCTAGGACAACTATTTTGGTGCTACACTCCTTGCCAGTAGGGGTGAGGTACTAGCTGTCCTACAGCACGGGTGACCAATGGGTTTTCCAAGAGCATGACTGTTCTACAACATAGGTGATCGATGTGCAAAATTTCAGGACCGTGGTGTAGGGGGGATTATTCATTAGGGTTTGTAGGGTGATCGATATGTTGGATTCTAGGACCTGCAGAGTCCTGACTTGCAACTAACGTATATTGGTGGGTGACCTATGGGATTTTCGGGACCAAGGATATCCCCTATGTTACAGTAGCACTAAAAATACAATATAAACTTAAAACTCTGTTGAATAGGAAAATGACTCGGGTGCTACACCCCTTGCCAGTAGGGGATGAGGAATTGGCTATCCTATAACACGGGTGACCAATGGATTTTTTGGGACCATGACTGTCCTACAACACGAAAGATCGATGTGCAGGATTCCGGGACCATGGTGTAAGGGGGATTATTTATTAGGGATTTACGAGGTGACTGATGTGTTGAATTCCGGGACCTACAGGCTCTTGATTCGCAACTAGCTATATTGCTGGGTGACAAATGTGTTGGATTCCAGGACCAAGGATATCCCTTATGTTACAGTAGTACTCATACCCTAATTTTAATTAGTTTAATGGATACACTTGTGTGATAATAATCCTGATCATAATTACACTCATTTAATCTTTGTTGTTCCATTATATTGCATTATATGTGTATTTCATTTTATCTTGTAAATCTTTATTGTTGTATCTATAATTGTTTGTGCATGTCCACCCCTCACTGGGCTTTGTGAAAGCTCACTCCCCGTTGTTGCCCCTTTTTAGATGTTCATTCAAGCAACCATCAGGATTCTATGGCTGAGGAACCGGCTCTCTACGAAGGTGACTTTTGGGACGAGGAACTAGCTACACATGAGGATGGTTGCGTATGTGACGATTGTGCATTCGAAGGACATTGAGGAGAGAGTATCATCTTTCATTTTTATTATTTTTGTACTAATTAGATGTAACCCTAGGGTTATAACTATAATTATAATTTCACTATGAAAACACTCTTTTTGATAATATGGTAAGTACCAATAGAAATCATCAGTTGATTATATTTTGATTATTATCATCTATGTGATCATAGAGTCATTTCATTGCTTTATGAACTTAAAGGACTGCATCATGGATTTTGGATGGATTGTGGACACATGTGTGTGTCCATGTCACCAGCCTTCAGGTGACACCCTACTCTTCAGAAATTAGTTTAAGAATAAGATCACTCAGCCTCGATGCCATAATTTTAGTGATGATCTTGCATATAAAATTTTTTATACAAATCAGTCTATACTTATCCAAGGAGGAGGTGCATTCCATTTATGGAATCAAAGTGATAAATCAATTGTTCACTCCATTGGGAAAGTATCCTAATATAAAAAAATATTTTACAACCTTGCATAAATCCCACTCCACAATGCTCCATTTTATTGTCCATATGTAATCGATATAACATTAGGGTCTCTCACACTAAAGTTTACTCTCATGGTGGAAACAAAAATCCGCTTCAGTCCCTATTAAGAATAGCTGGGCAGCAATCCTTTTTCACACTCTCCACTAGCTTTGGGTTGAAGAAAATAGAAGACAATATGATAATGTTTGCAGATCAACCGGTAATTACATTCCTCCTCAATCAAGGTTGATAATGTAAAGCATCGTTACCACAACGAACAACGCATCTCATACATTAAAACATTAAATTTATGTAAACTACTATTTTTAAAATATACAAAGACAAAACTCATGTGGTAAAAGAATCATATAATGCACATAGTATATTACTCCATACAATCATAATTGCAACATAAGACATCACATTAGTGACTAATACTATGTATTCGATGCTCTATTTAGAAAATTGTGCTATTTATATATAATGCAAATCATGGAATAAAATTTAATTTGTTTCTCTATTCTTTCATGTATATAACATTAGGTTTGCAAATCATACTTGTAATGATAAAATATCATTAAATCCAAGGTTTAGAATAGATCTACTGTTCATAAAATTTTATTTTGATAACACTATAAAAATATAACATTAGGTTTGCAAATCATACTTGTAATGATAAAATATCATTAAATCCAAGGTTTAGAATAGATCTACTGTTCATAAAATTTTATTTTGATAACACTATAAAAATAAGCAAGTTATGGTAGCGATTCCACTCACCTTGATATCGTTCTCAAAATTCTGCCTTAACTTATTTTGCATACTGCCATAGAAAAATAGAAAATAAATACCTTTGGAATTTCAAATAAATTTAAATTAGATCCTATTGAAACCTAACTCATATATATATAAATCTCGGATGAAAATAACATCACAATAACCTTCTTAGGTTAGGTATCAATCCTCCTAAAAAATGGTTTTCAGTCTGTAACAGATTCTGTCCAATAAATTTAAAAATTCATTAAACCACTTTCCCGAACCCAAATCACTTCCAATTTCAGATCATAAAACAATAATTAACAATACTTAACTATATTCAATAATATGAACACATGTATGTACTCTCAATAATTAATTCAAATCATAAAACAATACTTAACTATATTCAATAATATGAACAATCTCAGACTATTGTTCTGTCTGACCCATAAAATACTATTAACATAACAAAATCTTATTTTCTATCTCATCAAACTCATAATATAATTTCTATACCTTTAAATCATGATCTATCCCCTAAGTAGAACATAGAAAGTAATTAAGCCATGCTAAAAATTCTTACTTTGAAAATCGTTCGAACCTTGATTTCTTTTCTCATTTTTCTTCTCCATAATACATTTTTTTCTCTCTCTTTTTGTTTTTTCCTTTTGATTTTTCTTAAATAGAGGGTGAGAGGCAATAGAACCACATTTTTGGCCTCTTTTTGCCCCCTAATTCATCTCCAAGTTTATTTCTAGTCACAATTGATCTCCAACTCATTCTCTCACTTTTCCTACTATATCTCACTTACTTTATGCCTAAGGCTATCCATATTTCAAATGAAAGTCCCTCATTATTAGGAAATTTTTTAAGTGTTAATTATTAATTAGAAACAATTAGTTAGTTAAAGTTGTTAGTTAATTAGGTCTTATCCACTAGTTAGTTAATTGTCCATGTGGATAATAATAAGTTAATATATGTATATATATATATATATTTCTTGACAAAATGGTCGCGGTACATGCAGAAAAATAGGAATGCGAAATGTTTGGAGCTCGGTGAATGTTCACATAAATGATATGATTGACAAGTGTTAAATATGTTAATCCTGCTAACAGAGTTGTAAACGGTTACAACTCTGTTTAATATTATTAATATTTAAATAAATAAATAATAAAAATCCCAATATAAGCGAACTCCTCATTTCATTCCGCTTAGAAATCTCGATCCTCTCTTTCTATCTCTCTCTCTATGCTTCTTCTTCAAGGTTGTTCCTTCTTTCTTCTTCCTTTTTCACCGCTCTCCAATATAGTTGAAATTTTGTTTACCAATTTCAGTGAAGATTTGCATCCATGGTTATTTCTCATAGGTTAATAATATCCACCCAATAAATAATAATAAAATCCTAAATATTCAACAGCTTTGTTTACTTTATAAATTTAAATTTATCTTTTGCCATACATGCAAACTTTACTGTCCAAATCCCTTTCCTGATGATTAATATGTAAACATGGTATTTGGATATGTGTGGCCAAGTCTCTCATATGCTCAGTGCCTGAAAATAGTTATGTTGATTTTTTTCTTATCTCATCCTATTTTGAGAGAGAGATGATGATGATGGCGACTGTAGAAAGAAAGAACAGCATTGAAGAAAAAGCAAGAAGAGAGAGAGAGAGAGAGAGAGAGAGAATTGAGATTTCTCAACAAAATCGAAGGAGGAGTCCACTTATATTGGATTTTTATTTTTTATTTATTTATTTATATAAAAAAATATTAGACAAGTTAAGTAACCATGTCTGTCATCTTTCCACCCTAAAAATTAGGAATCAATTACAATATAAAAAACTAATAGATGGTTTAGATTAATCTAAATTTAAATGGACGGTTAATATTAAAAGAAAGTGAAAATAAGATTGCAATACGTACGTCCTGCTACCACTCGCCCATATTTCTTAATTAAATAAGTCAATATTATGGTTGACATTAAAATCATATTATAAAAGAAAAGTCAAGTTATGATCTAGTGGCAAAATGGTAAATCAGGGTTCATGGACAAAATGGTAAATTTCAGGGTGAAACCCCGAAAATTATTCTACAGTATAGTTATATCTAATGGATGAATTTTAGCACTTACCAAGTACTAATGCACATTCAGTGGTCTGGTATCCCCACTTTAAGTCACTCTGACCCTATAATGGTCAAAAGACAAAAATACCCCTAATCAGATTTCAGGGTATTACACTCAACCTCCTGAAAATACAATGCGACTCATCCACCCCTGATGTTAGATAAAGGGAAACTAGAAAGATGAGAATCCCCATTATCTATCATAGAATGATGAGGGATGGTAGCAGTCCGAGCTCCTCCTCCACGTCCTCCTCACGTAGAAGCTCCACCACCACGGCCTCTGATTGTAGCTTCCCTTCTTGGCCTAGGTGGCAAGCCCCTAAAGGCGTCCAATCCTTATTACCCAGATCCGACTCCAACCCAGATCCAACCACCTATCCTATCTCCAAACTTGGAAGATCACGGATTTGATTTGCATCCGTATCCTATGAGGTGAAGTTTCCCAATATAGCTGTATTTCCTCCAAGAGAGTCCAAAACGATTTGAATCTCCTCCTTCTCAACGCCTTGATTGGTAGGAATACTTTTGGAAAGGGGATCCTGGGGATCTACCCCTCCTTCTCAGTGCCTTCATTGGTTGGAAAATCAGTATATTTGGAATGGGGATCGTGGGGAATAATTTCCACATTAGCCGTCATATCACTCAAAATGTTTTTCAGCCTATCCTTAGTTTAATACAAGGGATACATGATCTTAGCTAATCAACTAAAACTAAGTATATTAACAGCTAATTATCTATATATTAACAGCTAATAGAACAAGTCAAGAATTAATAAAAAATAATAATAATAATTACAAATTACCCTCAGGTAACAATACTTTCATCTTCGGCGTCCACTGAAACCTTCCCTGTAACGTACCTCCCAGCAACATATTAAATAATACATCTGCCTAGTAATAGGGTATTACACCTATAATGCCAAAATGGGCCAGAAAATCACCAAATTCAAAAAATCCTTGGTCATTCATCAAGATTCAAATTTCAAACATAAACGGTTCTAAGGTTTGGAGTTCTGAAAATTATCATCAAAAAAATAAAAAGATAACTAATATCTGAAAAGAGCTGGAACAAATGGGCTGGGAATAAAATAGAAAAATATAACATAATGCCCGTTCTTTTTTCTTTTTTTTTTGTTAACCAAGCTGTCCGGGCTAGCTTACACGCATCTCGATTAATTCTCGGGGAGCCTAATGCCCCCTCTTCGTCTTCGTCTTCGTCTTCCTCTAGATTAAAGGGATGTCATTGCCACCACCAGCCTCGCTAGGGGTTGCCTCTGCTGCCGTCACAGCTCTGGCATCAGGCTCATCACAAACATCAACATCATAGGAGCTGCTAAGCTTGACTGCAACCGGTGCCATAAGGAGCAGCTGTTTGCTGGATATGGAGGAGGAAGTGGTGAGAGATTGGCCAGATTTCCCCTTACTGTTATCTGCGGAAAAGCCTTGCATCTATATGGCATGAACACCTTCAGTTAGGCCCTTATTTTAATTTCTTAAGAAAAGATTATGAACTAGGTATCAGATATAAAAAAAGTCCAGAAAAAAAAAAAAAACGCAAAATATCTAAACAGCAAAAGATGAGTTTGACTTTAGATAACCTTTTTTTTTTTTTTTTTTGAAAAGACATCTGCCAAATCCCTTAGGAGGCCTTGTGTCTACATGCATTAACCCTTGAGTTTAACTTTTGGAGATTAGTTCACTGGCAAGAGTGAATAGTCTTTATTCTTTCCTTTCTAGTGTAGAAAACTCATTTATTAGATTAACCAATATAAGTAATGCATATTAAACTCACCAGATTGTTGCCTTCAACTCTTGGCTTCTTAATCTTTGGCAATGGTCTTGGCACCACACCTGTTTCGATGTACCTTTCAACTTCCTTCAAAGATCGAAAAAATGTTCTCTCCAAATAATTCCAATAGTACTGCACAATTTTTCAGTTAAAATATTAACAGAAAGGAGAAACTAGGAAAAAGAGAAAAATAAAAATATATGCATAATTGTACTTTTCTCATTTTAATTGTTGGGAGGAAAGAGCCAGGCCCCTTAACGATTCTTTGTAGCAATAGGAGGACTCACTCGATCCAAATGTGAACAAATTTAATAATACTATTTCTAACATTTATAAATAAGAATTGATTTTTTTCTTCGGTGGATGAAAAATATATTAGACAAAAAAGAGAGAAACATATACAATAGACAAAGCCAATTCGGCTAAACAGGGGACAAGACCTTAACCAAAGGAAACTAGCCCATAAGGAAAGGGACAAAACAAATCCCTAAGAAAGAGGACACAACAAAACAAAATCCAAAGGGGGGAGAAACAAGAACAAAGAAGGGGATGCAAGAAAAATTGGTAGGGGTAGAAACATACAAAAAGGTATAAGTAAGATTAGATGTGATTACAGTTGGTTATCCAAAATATAATGAAGTACATATACAAGTGGCACTAAAGACATTGCAGTATTTTTGTCAGTAAGATGCCATAACGAATCTATTGTTATAAACCTGTATTGGAGTTGTTAGGGAGAGATGACAGTTCAAGAGAGGGGTGATGGAGAAGATGGTAATTCAAGGTTTCTAGATTCTCGTGGAGGATACGAAAAGCAGTTCTTTGATCCCTTCTAGGAGGCGGAGTGCCACTTTCATCCAAGGGAAGGAAGGACTGGCTAGGAAGAGGAGCAGGAGCTTGAAAGGCTGTATCCAGCCAATAAGGTTGTCAGGCTTACTAATCCAGCTATTGAGAATGAAGAGTAGAATGGGAACATCCGAGTCACCACTGTGGTTTAAATGAATAGGGTGACCTAGAGTTGGAAAGCCTCCTCGCCCTTGAAGAGTCATAACTTTCTTCTCATATATAAGGCTGTGCAAACTTCTACATAGGACTTCCTTTGCACATAATAATAAATAGTAATAGAGAAATTGAATCACCTTGACGAACTACCATCTTTTTTCTTTTGCTAGAAGATCAGTATTATATCTATACTTCCCTACTTAATCTAAGTTGATGAAAAATCTAACTCGCTACGGAAATCCAGTGTGATATCTTCTAGTTCTCGATGGTATGTTGTTTAAGCCATGACTAGGTTTTGAAGGAAAAATAACAGATTAGTAAACAAAAAAGAATTTCTTTCTCTTGTTTGACAAAATATTTTGGATATTAATTAGCAAGCAGACATAGACAATTTATCTCTTTAGTAAAGCGATTTAAACTATTGACTAAAAGGAAAAAAACAAAAAATTCTATAGCGATTTTATCCTTCATTTATTGGGTATATGATAAAATGGCAAGAATACCACTTTACTGGAATCAATTTTTTTCCTAAAACTTGGCAAGTAGACTTTATTAAATAAGGAGAAAGAATAATGATTATAATGAAATGATGGACTGCTAATCCACCTTTGGCATGGCCATCAGTAGCATAGCAACCTAATCGAAAGATTACACACGCTCATGAGAATTTGTATTTGGGCCTCATTTAGCTAAATGCAAAGGTGCTTTATATCTTTGGCTTGAATGTGATTTTATTGCAGTGGTAACAAGCATCTAAATCAGAACATCCCATGGATATTCCGGCAGCAATGGATGGAATATAGTGGTTACCTTTCTTCTATTACATGGAAAATTACCCACATTATGAGAGAAAGAAATATTGTTGCAGATATTCTAGCAAAAAGAGGGGCGTCGTCTCGATCTTCCGTATCTTGGATGGCACATCCTGATTTTGTTAATGATGAAGTCTTTGGGACATATAGGAAAGACCTAGATTTAAATTTATTTCAACTTGATTTTCTATCCTTCATTTGTAGTTTCTCTGTTCTGAGTCTTCTGCTAATGGCAATGCCGTAGCTGGAGTCTCAGGACATTGATATATGGGCTTTAGGTCCCACTGATGGCAATGCTGAAGGTGGAGCTTAAAGTCCCTTCTATATCTTTATATTTGTGGTGATTGTCTAGGTATGCCTGGACGCTTTCTTTGTATATTCCCTTATTCTAATAGATTTTTGCATTTGCTGATTTATAGCAAAAAAAGTATTTGGACCTCATTTGATCCTAGTAATATCCTCAACTATGAAAGAGGGTGGTCCATCCCAAGATGTAGAAGTCCGAGAAATTGCTGCATGCTTGGCCAGCTTGTCAGTGATATAATTTGCTTCATGGTAGCAGTGAGAAATTATCTAAGAAGAACAATCCAAGAATTCCATGTAAGACCAGCACTGCTACTAGAACATCCATGGAATTGTATGATTTTGAATGCATAACACTATGGCTTGAGAGTCACATTCGATCGAATGGCTCCACCAGTTCATTGTGATTTCTTGGCGAATGCCTATGAAAAAATCTCTAAATTCTACAAAAAAATTCGTAAATAATCCTTGAAAATTTGCAAATCATTGGATATGAATTCCTTTATTGTCTCTAAAAATTCCACTTAATCCTATTCAACCCGGGTTTCCTAAGGAGCAACCATCTATGTTCAATTTAATGAAGCCTTGCTTTGGAGGTTCCCCAAGAATTTCAAAGATTTTTTTTTTTATTTCTCACTAGGACAATCTTTAGATGCAAATGTCTGGATAATAACAGGTCAGAGACTGACTTCGCATTGATAGATTTGAAGGATGAGAAATTAGCTAGATCACGCAAAATTGCCCTAACAAGTAGTTGATATGTTGTGGTCGCATTATCATGGCACCTGTAGTTTCTTTCTTTCCAGAGATGGAAAGGAATAATAATAAGAAGAGCAGACCAGACCTGTCGCAATTGAACAACATTTGTTTTACTCTTCCACAATGAAAACGGTTCCTCTATTGACGGGAACCACTCCTCTAGATCTTAAATAAGAATAGGAGTTCCTTCTACACATAAGTGTTGAACCCACAATCAAGAAAAAGATAAGACAAAGATTATTGATTCTTATGGTATAAATCACACCTAGAGGCCATAGGCACCTTGTGCTTATTCACTTGATCATTAGTGGGAAGACGTTTGTGATACATTCGCCACCCAAACAAAGAAAATTGAGGATTCAAGCCTTTTTGGCACGTTAGGGTTGCCCATCCCTAGGGTCGATTCTTGAGTTTGATGCCTTCCCAAGCTGACTTAATGGAGAACTAACCCAATTATGAAAGGAACCACACTCTCTTGTCAGACACTATAATATATGGAAGCTCAATATTTTGGATTTGATCACATATCACCGTTAGTACGGGATTTGAAATGACTGGAAGAGAATAACATATGTTCGCTATGAAGTCTGCCACTGAAGTTGTTAGATCATGTGGAGAGAAAATTTTTTTATCAAGGATATCGACTAATTGAAAGCCCTCCTGTAATGCCCCAGCCCCATTAACCTTGAACAATATTGTCCTCTTTGGCCCATGGGCCTCAAGGCTTTAGAATGCGTTGAAAAGTCTTGAGGCCCATAAGCCAAAGAGGACAATATTGTGCAAGGTTAATGGGGTCAGGGCATTAAACCTCCAATCAGCGATCATGCCAATAAAAGATAGAGTTCCTATCACTTACAATCCACCCTTCAAATTCTCTCATAAATCCCCATACCTTGCAAATACCAGGTAGAATTGATGATATAGTTGAAGTCTTCAATGAACCATCTTTAGCAACTAAACTGCCTCTTCAAAATTTTTCGTACAATGACTGGTAATATTTTATAAAACAGCCCAAGTTTTCTAATAAGGCAAGGTTGACATCATAAAGTCTTTGAATACCCAATCCTCCTTGCTACTTTGGCTTGCATGGGTCATCCCATTTGACACTTATAGCTTTAGAGGTTAATGCGTCTCCAGACTAGATGAAATTTCTGAACCAAGTCTCCATAAGAGCAACAACAGACGATGGCTAAAGATATGTAGAGAATTTATGAATAGGAATCCTACTCATGACCGTTTTAACTAACTTAACTCTAACCACCATAGAAAGAAGGCGGTCCTACCATCATGATAGCCTTTCTTTAAAGTTATCCACTAGAGGCATAATTTTAACCCTTTCCTTGAGGAACAGAACGCCAAGGTATTGTGTTGGGAAACATTATTCAGGGATTCTCAAGACTTCTTTGATCTGATTTTTCCTTGATACAGGGATTGGACCACAATACATACAAATTTTATCTCAATTGAAAGCTTGACTAGAATAATATTGGTACTTGTCTAGGAACCTCTTGAGATGCTTCAAACCAAACAAGTCCACGTTGATGAAGATGAAAAGATCATCAGCAAAGAGAAAATGAGAGGGGTGACGTCATTTTTAGGCCCTTGGAGCTCTTTAGCTGAGCATGTACTTCTCAGTGCCTGAAGCCTTCAGCATAGCATTTCTTCATCAAGAATGAATAACATTGGAGAAAGTGGATCTCCTTGTTGAAGACGTTCAAACCCCCCGCCCCCAAAAAAAAAGGTCCACCATTGATTAAGATTGATAACTTTTTTGTGTTAAGGGATTTCTGAATCCAATCAATCCATCTGGGATGAAAACCAAACTTTTTCAAAACATCGAATAAGAATTTCCATTTCAGAGTGTCAAAATCTTTTTGAGCGTCTAGCTTTAAGCCCATCCCAACTCCAAAGCTCTTTTTTCTCATCAGGTTGGCAAGCTCTGTGGCCATGCCAATAGAACAGAATATCACCTTTCTGTTTTTTAAAAGCAACTTATTCTTCTGAATTAAGCTGAGGGAGCAAGGTAGACAAGATTTGCTAGGATCTCTAGGATAAGCTTAAAGCCAAAGTTTCCTCGACAAATAGGCAGAAAGTGTCCAACCTTCTTGGCATTATTCATCTTCGGGGATAAAACATAATTAATGCCTTTGGCAAGGAAATCAATCATTAATATCTTTGAGTCATAACTTTGTCCCATAAGTGGAAATTAAAAAAGAAAAAAACTCCTATATACGCTAACTATCTATTGAGAGAAATGTAATTGCTTTAATTCTATATTCTTTCGATTTTTTAATTTCATTTTTATAATCACTTGAAAAAAAAAAAAAAAAAAGATTTCATGGAAGATGGGATTTGGTGGCAATAAGAGTGGCCGATGACATTTTCTTTTGTCAAAGATGAGCAAAGAATATTATTAAGAGAGTGAAATAATTAGAAAATCACCACACAAAAAATAAAAAATAAAAATTCAGAATGTTGCCCACCATCTGCATGGACATTTTTTTTTTATGGTAAAACATCTGCATGGACATTTGCAGTCAAGCAAACTAAATCGTAATAAAATTTAAAGAAAGTAAATGACATGGTAGCATTACAAGTTCTACCAATATATGCCTTGCATTAGACCACAAAATAAAATATAAAACAATGGGTTCCATTTTATTTCCAAAGAAACCAAGGCTGAGGCTACAGAAGACATAAATATTGTAACTAAAGCATATTGATCAAAGTTGCACCATTGATGATGCACAAGGTAGGTCTGCTTGTTCACAATGGATAGGGCTTGGGGGAGAGTATGTATCAATATCACAACCATGGCTCATATCTTTATGCACTTCCTTGTCTATATTATGCAACCCAAAAATTAGTTATCATCTAGTATAAGAACTTTTCTCATATTTGAATTATGTTTTGTTTTTTTTGGTAATGACAGGTATCTAGGCCTTCAGTCTAATAGTCCCTCCGGCCCATATTGACTCCACAACCGCATGAACCATGTCATATCACATTTGAATGAGAACCATTCAACTTTCACTGGAAACAATGATGAGCACTAAACACCCCCATTTGAGTGGCCCCAAGGAAGTAAGAGGAGTTGAACTCAGAACCGCACACTTCCCGAGGCAAAGGTCTCTTTCCAACTCAGCTACCCTCTTGGGGTTGTCTCATATTTCGATTAATAAAATTTAATCTTTGGCAAAA
>NC_056570.1:16078154-16086739 GCF_013358625.1 Macadamia integrifolia
TAGATTAGAACAATATTAAAGATAATAAACGAAAGAGTACATTTAAAAATAGACACCAACTACACACTGATTAAGGGTCCCTACCTTTGGCATTGCCATCATCAAGGGCCCTCAACCACTATCTACAAAAACGAAATCTAAGTCTAGTCTTACATCAAACTCTACCTCCCCTATATTGTGATTAGGGAAAGTAACCAATGTTGTTAAATTTCTAGACTTGGCTGCATCTTTAGCTAGGTAGTCCCCAACCAGATTAGCCTCCCTAAAGCAGTTCCAAGTGATGGACTTAAGAAATGGCTGAAAGTAATTCTAGTCCTGGTTAGTCCTGCATAACAAACCAATATATCATCTTTGGATGCACTGCTAACACAACTACCATAAAATCAGTTTTTATCCATAGTGATGACACATGATGATTAGTACGTAGCATGTAAGATTCCTTCCATTAGGCCATGAAATTCTGCTACATAATTGGTTTTAATCCCAAGAAATATCTTAAAAATCAAGTGTCTCACTCGTCTGGTCACAAAGAATACCACCCGCATTTTCTTTTCTTGAATTACCTAGAAAACATCCGTCCACTTTTAGTTTCACCCTTCCCCCACGAATTGGTTTACACCAAAATATTTGAATGACACTTGCATTAGGCAAAGAGGCTTCCAAACCTCGTCTTCTACAGCAAATGAGGTATGCGGTTGACTTAACAATCTCTAAATCAAGATTAGCCTCCTGCAAATCCCTTATGACCACACTGTAGATCTGATTTAAATGTTTTCTACATCGACTATCGAATCGTCTCCCATTTCACTCCCTCCAGATGTTGTCAACCATAAGGACAAATCCTGCAACCCAAGGTTCATTCACAAACATGATCCTTCTTTTCCTTAATTAGCATTTGACCAAATCATCCACACAATTGTGATCATTCCACATAAGGCCAAAGCATTCAATAAACTTCCCCCATAATTCTAATGCATAGCTATATTTCAGGAAAATATTAAAGACAGAGAGGCTAAAGGGATGCCTTTCCCGCAAGTAACTTCATTTGTTGGTAGCTAGCTTGCCATGCATTAACCTCCACCCTAATGTTGCTTGTCGAGGTTTTAAGGTTTGTATAAATGGCATTAAACATTCAACTTCATATAAGTCAAAAGTTTACCAATCCTAAGAGAAAGGTATCGAAAGCTAACCCTAATAGGAAAAAGGCCCCTACACAATGATGGAGTGTCCACCTTTAGCCCCAGGAAGTAAGGAGCTATGACTAAGTCCCTGAATTCACTTATGAAAGGTACAACAATCAATAGGGACCATTAACAAAAGGAAAGCCTAAGGCTCTAAAGCTACATTAAAGAAGAAATCTAGTTGACCGTGAATGAGAATCAACCACTGCAGTTTATTAGAGAATGAAATGTATTATAATTTTTTTTTTTTTATTTGCTAGAAGATCATATATATTAAAGAAAAAAGAAGAAAAATATGGAATGTAGAGAAGATGAAGAAGATAACTGGAATTAAATCTATCATAAAGGAGCACCCACCAGAGGATGAAATAGTAGCTTAGGGTTCTAAGATTTTGTTCACCGGTTGATTCCTCTAGTGGATGCGGGATCCACCAATGCAGATCGATTGGTGAGGCCTCGATGGTAAGGTCTCTGCCCAGATTTCATCCTCAGGATATTTTGACCCTCTGATACAAATGTGTACCCTTTGCTCTTATCTGTTAACTCTGATTTATCCTTACCATCTGTGCTCCTTAAATTAACTTGTTTTGATATGCGTAGGGATTACTAACAAATCTATGACCAACTCCAACTGGGCTATCGATATTTTGATTCAAGGCCAGATACATATAAAATATGGTTACGTGTGGCACCTTGTTGCCATGACTATTAAGATGGTTACTGTCATCCTCTCATGATGATTTCACACACACACATTCATACAATCTCATATGTCAGTAATTAAGGTAACAATCACAAAGAATTATGCAACAACATAAGCTTACATAAAATAACCTGAGACTCTAGTTAAAGGTGTATATTAAGAAGTTAAATTTCTATCTGGGGTCCTAATGAATGTAAAGATAGTATTACTACTGATCATCAGGGAGAAACTGAAGTTGGGGTTCAGGATTGGGATGCTACTAGCCCCGGTACATTCTAATCAGGGCTGGCCCTATCCAAGCAAGAAGTGTTTGAGTTCTGCAAAGCTTAACTAGAGGACCATAAGCTTAATATTATCAACCAATATGGATCGGTTTCCCCAAATTAAGAAACTCCATATCAGTTATCCTATATTCCAAGGTTACATCCATCTACCATATTTCACTCTCCATATACATGGCAAGTGTGGTGGTTGTAATCAAGGATACAACCATGCATATCTTCACTCTCCATATACATTGCAAGTGTGAATATACACAATTATCTACCATTCTACCATATTTCACTCTCCATATATATGGAAAGTGTGGTGGCTATAATCAAGGATACAACCATGAATATCTTCACTCTCCATATACATGGCAAGTGTGGATATGCACAATTATCTACCATATCCACACTCCATACAATATGGAAAGTGTGGATCTCCTACCATTGTAAAACCATAAGTATATGGTAATCTTGTAATATGTAGATGGTATGTGCATATTCTGTAATCCACCTAAGATAGTATCTTCTTGTATATAAATAGGACTCATATCAATGAAAGACTTAAGGCATTACTCACTGTTCATTGTTCTATTAAATATATTCTATCTAAAATCATATTCATGTTTGAAGTCGGATGAAAATGATTCTATATTTAATGCAAAAAAGCAAATCATCGATAGAATGGGACAATTAACACAATTAACACTAAACCCTGTTATGGATTTTATTATTAATCCAATATCATAAACAAACTATATAATAAATGTGACAAATCTAGGGGTACTTAAGAGTCCAAATCAGGTCCTCGTACGAGAATGGTTCTCATATGGTGCCTGATCTACACATGGAATTTTCTCTCTTCTTACATAGGTTTTCACATTGAGTGGATTTCATATGGAGATCAGACACTGTACGAGAATGGTTCTCATGTGAGGACCTGATCCAAAGTCGCAATTTAACATCTGATTATAAATCAAGAGCCGATCAAAATATTCTCAACGTAGTAAAGTTCTACATTCAAGAAACATGATTTTCACTTTCAATTGGAAGAAATTAAGTTGCCCTAGTAATGCCTCTATTTGGTATGGTAACAGAAAATCTAAGGGATCTCCCAAGGTCATGAACAGTCTGAGGTTAGGAATATAATTAGGAGATTATGTAACCACATCAAAACAATACCAGTTCAACAACTTTATTGGAAGGGAGAGGGAATAATTTACCCTATCAGTTCTCCCTTTATGCCCTTCAACACTTTTACGTTTCCTTTCTTCTAAATACCATTCTGTTGGCCTCGCCATGAGATACGCCTTTATTTCTTCACGTCTCATTTTACAATGTTGTGATGGTGATGGAGGAGGAAGATTCATAGAAACAAGGATAACTAACAAGCTGTGGTAGATCAAGAAAATGAGTCTTCCTGTTCAGTACCAGAGAAGAGAAGAGAAGAGAGAGATAGAACTCGGGATAGAGATAGCGTCTTTAGACACAAACTCAGGAAGGCATAGAAAGGAGCCCAAACTGTGACACAAAGCACAAGACAGACATATGAGAGAGAGAGAGAGAGAGAGAGAGAAATCTTTCTTTAGGTTTCTCAACTTGGGTTTCCCAGCCATTCCATATCATGCTTGTTTGACATAATTTCCTTTTCAGATATCGGAAGGTTGAAATTTTATCCTCCCATAAAGACGCTAGCACAGTATCTCTATCGATGGTAAGTCAAATGTGGGACCAGTACAGTAAAGGGTCTTAATTGCAGTTCATTGTTATCCTATTTTTGAATTGCTGTCCCCCACTCTCTGGTTTGATACTTTCACGTGTTTTGAGACTCCGTAGGGATTTTCTCACCTTAATATCTTCCCCAGGTAGGGCCAACTTAGATTGTTTTATTTCAACCGTCAGATTACAATTTCGGTGGTTGGTAACATCCAAGATGAATTGGAGACAATGATAAAAGAAAGAAGCAGGTACACCATACAACATTAACCAAAATGACCGTTACATTTCTCTTTGTTGTCCAAAATCTTGTTCTTGTACATTTACTTGTATGGTAAGAGATGATAAAAAATATCTAGTTTGTGTTATACCAATGGGAAAAAGACTTGCTAGGTTGCCTCCAGCCTGTGTTCAAACACAGAAGTGTGTGAAATTACTGTCCTATACACCATGAAATAAAATATTCTCATTTATATTGAGCCTGTGTGGTTCCCACTTGCCCATGATGGTGTAGAGACCACACATCCTGGCAGTGATCTCTTGGCTAAACAAATATATTATTTGGAAAATAGTAAATGTTGGGAGCTTAATAAAATAAAATAAAATAAAAACTTCACTTTACGCTTGTACTCTACCCATCATCATAGGCCTACGGTCGTAGCTTTCATCGGTCAATTGCCCAATGTCAAAGATGGAAAGGAAAATCTAAGACTCTATAGGCTAAATACATTTACTTGTCAATTACAAACTTAAAGTGGCCACTATAGAAAATTGTGACTAAAAGAAAGTTATTTACAAAAGTTAATGCCAATTTCCTGACAATCACAAAAGTTAATGTTGATTGGCTAGCAATTACAAAAGTTAATGCCAATTGCCTACCAGGTACAGCCTCTATGGTTACGAAATTAATGTCATTTGTTTGTCGGTTACAAAATAAAAATGACCATTTTTTTCCGATAAAAAATAATAATAATTAAAAACTAGGAGACCCAAATACAACAACACAAAATTGACAAATACAACCCACCTTATGCATTGCCATCAGCAAGGAGCACAAACCAAAACATAAAATAGAATAAATTAATTAGGAGAATCAAAATCTAGGTATACAATGAGAATCCTTTCACCAAACACCCTTGTTACCAATGGATATCAGTTCTTCCTTCATAGCTTCCCCCCACTTATCCGAATGCTTGTGGTTCATAACTTGTGGGAAAGTGACAGGATCTTCCTCTTGACGAGTGTCAAAATCACACTTATTCAAATAAGTGACATAATCTTAGTGCATAGTGGACTTATGTATTTTGGTTGACTTCCTCAAGGTCTCTAGCTCCGGATTTGCAACAACAACTATGCCAACTGGCAACTGTGAATCTGTCACTGTAGTAGAAGTTTCAACCAGTCTAACATGTGTGTAAGATAGGTGCAAAGCAATGACAACTAATCCTTAGTTTTGGGTGTTCTAACATGCGTGTGAGACATGTGAAGAGTAATGGCAACCAATTCAGTGAGGACATTCCTTGGAGTCAAAAGCAAAGCATGTAGAAGAAGATGAAGAGTTTCTGAAGTCAGTCAACCATGAAGAGCTACGATCATCCGCAACATCCATAAAGAGATCATGAAAAGCTTCAAAGTCTACATTAGCAATTTTTTTGGGTACAAGATTAAGATTAAATATGATTAATATATCCAGCTGATAATTAAACCTCTTAAGATTCAACAAAATATAAGATCCATGACTTTATACCGAATATAGAAACCTAAAAGCATTTGTTATTTCTAAAATCATGGAAGCTATCACGTTGATAGAGTAATTAAAAATGGAATAGAAACAAATATTAACTAGAGATTAAATTGAATACATGTTTTAAAGGTGGCTATGCATAGCTAAACAAGTAAAATTTCCATCCAAAACTTTGATCTGTAGAAGGGATTCTAAGACAAACCCAGTCTAACTCAAGAGTTGGCTACAACCTAAAAAAGCTAATCATGAAGTACATATAGAATCTGACAATAGATTCAATTGAACATTTTTCTATGCTCAAGTATTATAATATTTTCAACCATTGCTATTCTTTTTCTATAAGATTAGTAAAGGACACCATGACCTCCTCAATTTAAATCATCACAAACATAATGTCCCAACAATATAACGTATAATGTGGGTGGACACCTCATTTGGAAGAGCATCTGCTACAGAATTAACCTCCCTATAGTAGTGGGAGATCTTTCATGAATACAAATCAAGGAATGGCATGAAGTATCCCCATTTTTTATGAAATTTCCACAGGAAAGTGTTATTGATCACACTTTTCACCACCACACTTGAGTCACTTTCAATCCAAAGATTGAAAAACTCTGTCTTTTCACAAACTCCAACCCTAAGAAGAAAGCTGAGAATTTGGCAAAGAAATTCGGTTTAATTCCCAAATAAGAAGTAAAGCGCCTCAAAGTCTGACCTTTTGAATTCCTGAAAATACCAATTGCATTTGATGGGTTGGGTTTCCAAGAAAGCCTCCATCAATGTTAAGTTTAATCCAACCAAGATCTTGCTTACTCCATCCTACTTCCAAAATATTTTCAGAAGTTGGAATATGAGAAGTTTTACATAGTTTCTTAGATAGGAGTAGATATGTTACTGATGTGATTTTGTAAGGATTTGCTTTAGAAAACTCCCTAATACTTTGACAAAATTAAATCTCTGACGTGGCGAAAGAGCCTACCTTTACCATCAAACCTTCTAGAGTTGCCTTCCTATCATAGGTGCATGTGAATGAGAATGAAAACCATCACCCATATTGATTGAAGAGGGACTGAACTTACTTTCAACCATTGACATGCCATATAACATACATAGTAAATCTTACTGGTAAGGTTTCTTATAATCGAATGGTCTGAGTGAATGGAATGGCTCACAACAAGCAACAGAAGAAAGGCCCCAAAGCAGTAAGATGAAGTATTATTCACATGCTCTGTTAGTTGCAAATAAAAGGAAGGAAAGGGAAGTGAAAATGAATAAAAAAAAGAAAAAGAAAACTTTTGTAATAATGATTGTGTAACTCACTTTAGAACTCTTATCATATTTGGTGAACATAATTTTTAAAGTAATCTTTATTTTGATTCAAATCCAAGGGAAGTTTGCAAAGTAGACTTTAATAACTAGATTTGAAATGATTTTAAAATATTGTTACACAATAATGTGAGGTAATTATTAGAAAGGGTTTTTTTTTTTTTTAATTTTGATTAAATTTCACTTTCCTTCACTTTATATCCCTTGTAATCACACGGAATACAATAGCAAGATAAGGTATTATACAGTATTTGAATCTTCCAATACTGAAAAAAAAAATGGAGGTTATGGTTCAAAAACCTAGCCATAGAAGAGGAAGAGAAAACTCGAAATTCTAAATTGTGTTTTGTAATTTGTAGGAATGAATCCTCTTCTTCCCTTTAGCCTCATCATAAAGAGGAATGAAACCCTAATCTGAGTAAGACCTACAAGACAAGTTGTGTAATTGTAACACCCTGACCCCATTAACCTTGGCACAATATTATCTTCATTGACCCTTAGGTCTCAAGGCTTTAAAATATGTTGTACTATATTAAGAAGGTTAAAGGTTATTAACTAGCCCAGCAACTTCCCCCTACACGATATGAGAATAAAGTCTGTACATTGTTACCGATCTCTCAAACCCATTAATACTTGTCGTATTCTTGATGGGGACACCTCACCGATCTCCCAGATGAGTTCTATATACTTACCGTATTCTTGGATATCACATTGAGTCTACATGAAAGCCAAAAAATTTGTCTGACATATCAAAAAAGTGCAAGAACAAGCGAAAAACGATTAAAACATGCCAACAACCGCCACAAGCCTATAATTCTCAGCGCTGACATCTCGAGTTCAATGGAGGAGACTTGGTTATGGCATATTTCTTCAATGGAGACTGATTATGACATATTTCTTCAATGAATGAGACTTGATTCTAAACCACTTTGTGAAACCTCTATTTCCAAAGAGGACATATAACAAGTTTATAATAGGAAGATTGGTCTATGCTGCATTCTCAGGACACTTGAGCCTAGAGCATAACTTATGAGCTACCCGATGAAATTGGAAATCAATGCCCATTTCAACGTTGTCAATCTCTATCATTATCATGGAGGTCCAATCCAATATGCACCTAATGTTGAGTTCGGATCAGGTACTCATACGAGAATCATTCTTGTACAGTGTTTGATCCACATTTGGACTCCACTTAATCTCTCTCCCTTTTTAATTGCTTTTTATTTAGTGGAGTCCAAGTGTGGATCAAACAGTATCATACGAGAATCATTCTCGTACAAGGACTTGATCCGCACTCCCTAATGTCGGGTATGTGAACCTTTCACCAATCGGTTTTCCCAAATGTCCATTACAATTACAATGAGACTTAAAGACAAAATCTTGCTCGTTGGAAGAACGAACCCAATTCAAAAGATACTTGGATTAGTGAGCATGAGTTGAAGAAGCTCGATCATTACATTTGGATGCAGTTGGTCACCTCAAACTCGAGGACAAGTTCCTTCAAAGCAGCGGAGAATGATATAGTGAATTTAAGCATTTAATGCCCCACTCAATGTCCCTCTCACTTCCTAAAGACACAATATCTCTCTCGCCATGAGTTTGACTCCCACTAGGCACACATTGGGCCACTCACGTGGGGATGTTTAGTG
>NC_056570.1:16086759-16117594 GCF_013358625.1 Macadamia integrifolia
ATCGATATTTTGATTCAAGGCCAGATACATATAAAATATGGTTACGTGTGGCACCTTGTTGCCATGACTATTAAGATGGTTACTGTCATCCTCTCATGATGATTTCACACACACACATTCATGCAATCTCATATGTCAGTAATTAAGGTAACAATCACAAAGAATTATGCAACAACATAAGCTTACATAAAATAACCTCAGACTCTAGTTAAAGGTGTATATGAAGAAGTTAAATTTCTATCTGGGGTCCTGATGAATGTAAAGATAGTATTACTACTGATCACCAGGGAGAAACTGAAGTTGGGGTTCCGGATTGGGATGCTACTAGCCCCGGTACATTCTAATCAGGGCTGGCCCTATCCAAGCAAGAAGTGTTTGAGTTCTACAAAGCTTAACTAGAGGACCATAAGCTTAATATTATCAACCAATATGGATCGGTTTCCCCAAATTAAGAAACTCCATATCAGTTATCCTATATTCCAAGGTTACATCCATCTACCATATTTCACTCTCCATATACATGGCAAGTATGGTGGTTGTAATCAAGCATACAACCATGCATATCTTCACTCTCCATATACATTGAAAGTGTGAATATACACAATTATCTACCATTCTACCATATTTCACTCTCCATATACATGGAAAGTGTGGTGGCTATAATCAAGGATGCAACCATGAATATCTTCACTCTCCATATACATGGCAAGTGTGGATATGCACAATTATCTACCATATCCACACTCCATACAATATGGAAAGCGTGGATCTCCTACCATTGTAAAACCATAAGTATATGGTAATCTTGTAATATGTAGATGGTATGTGCATATTCTGTAATCCACCTAAGATAGTATCTTCTTGTATATAAATAGGGCTCACATCAATGAAAGACTTAAGGCATTACTTCATTGTTCATTGTTCTATTAAATATATTCTATCTAAAATCATATTCATGTTTGAAGTCGGATGAAAATGATTCTATATTTAATGCAAAAAAGCAAATCATCAATAGAACGGGACCATTAACACAATTAACACTAAACCCTGTTATGGATTTTATTATTAATCCAATATCATAAACAAACTATATAATAAATGTGACAAATCTAGGGGTACTTAAGAGTCCGAATCAGGTCCTCGTATGAGAATGGTTCTCATACGGTGCCTGATCTACACATGGAATTTTCTCTCTTCTTACAATAGGTTTTCACATTGAGTGGATTTCATATGGAGATCAAACACCATACGAGAATGGTTCTCATGTGAGGACCTGATCCAAAGTCGCAATTTAACATCTGATTATAAATCAAGAGCTGATCAAAATATTCTCAACGTAGTAAAGTTCTACATTCAAGAAACATGATTTTCACTTTCAATTGGAAGAAATTAAGTTGCCCTAGTAATGCCTCTATTTGGTATGGTAACAGAAAATCTAAGGGATCTCCCAAGGTCTTGAACAGTCTGAGGTTAGGAATATAATTAGGAGATTATGTAACCATATCAAAACAATACCAGTTCAACAACTTTATTGGAAGGGAAAGGGAATAATTTACCCTATCAGTTCTCCCTTTATGCCCTTCAACACTTTTACGTTTCCTTTCTTCTAAATACCATTCTGTTGGCCTCGCCATGAGATACGCCTTTATTTCTTCACGTCTCATTTTACAATGTTGTGATGGTGATGGAGGAGGAAGATTCACAGAAACAAGGATAACTAACAAGCGGTGGTAGATCAAGAAAATGAGTCTTCCTGTTCAGTACCAGAGAAGAGAAGAGAGAGATAGAACTCGGGATAGAGATAGCGTCTTTAGACACAAACTCAGGAAGGCATAGAAAGGAGCCCAAACTGTGACACAAAGCACAAGACAGACATATGAGAGAGAGAGAGAGAGAGAGAGAGAAATCTTTCTTTAGGTTTCTCAACTTGGCTTTCCCAGCCATTCCATATCATGCTTGTTTGACATTATTTCCTTTTCAGATATCGGAAGGTTGAAATTTTATCCTCCCATAAAGACGCTAGCACAGTATCTCTATCGATGGTAAGTCAAATGTGGGACCAGTACAGTAAAGGGTCTTAATTGCAGTTCATTGTTATCCTATTTTTGAATTGCTGTCCCCCACTCTCTGGTTTGATACTTTCACGTGTTTTGAGACTCCGTAGGGATTTTCTCACCTTAATATCTTCCCCAGGTAGGGCCAACTTAGATTGTTTTATTTCAACCGTCAGATTACAATTTTGGTAGTTGGTAACATCCAAGATGAATTGGAGACAATGATAAAAGAAAGAAGCAGGTACACCATACAACATTAACCAAAATGACCGTTACATTTCTCTTTGTTGTCTAAAATCTTGTTCTTGTACATTTACTTGTATGGTAAGTGTAGAAACACAACCCTAAAACGATGCAGAAGATAATGGAAAAAAACAAAAAACAATGCACACGGATTTTACGAGGTTCGGCAAGGTTGCCTACGTCCCCGGTGAGATGAGATCCTGCTTCACTATCAATGGAGAATAGGGTTACAGCGCTCGTCCTCACACCTCTCAGTATTGCTTGCCTTACAGAGAAAGAAACACTCGCTACAAATATATAGCGGAAAAAACCCTAATCCGGATCAAATTACAATTGCCACCCTAATCCGGATTAAACTACAATTGCCCTTAAATAAAAAATTCGAGCGGGGGCTGCGCCCCCCTACACCCCCTGCTGTGCAGGGGGCCTCCTGCCCCCCTTGCAACCCCCACGGCCTGCTAACCGGCTAGCTGGACCGCCGTCCTGACTGTCTAGGTGCTGCACCAATACTCCCTGGATTAAACTGCGACGGAATACAAGACATCATACACCAACAGTAAGAGATGATAAAAAGTATCTAATTTGTGTTATACCAATGGGAAAAAGACTTGCTAGGTTGCCTCCAGCCTGTGTTCAAACACAGAAGTGTGTGAAATTACTGTCCTATACACCATGAAATAAAATATTCTCATTTATATTGAGCATGTGTGGTTCCCACTTGCCCATGGTGGTGTAGAGACCACACATCCTGGCAGTGATCTCTTGACTAAACAAATATATTATTTGGAAAATAGTAAATGTTGGGAGCTTAATAAAAAAAAAAAAAAACTTCTCTTTACGCTTGTACTCTACCCATCATCATAGGCCTACGGTCGTAGCTTTCATCGGTCAATTGCCCAATGTCAAAGATGGAAAGGAAAATCTAAGACTCTATAGGCTAAATACATTTACTTGTCAGTTACAAACTTAAAGTGGCCACTATAGAAAATTGTGACTAAAAGAAAGTTATTTACAAAAGTTAATGCCAATTTCCTGGCAATCACAAAAGTTAATGTCGATTGCCTGGCAATTACAAAAGTTAATGCCAATTACCTGGCAATCACAAAAGTTAATGTTGATTGGCTAGCAATTACAAAAGTTAATGCCAATGGCCTACCAGGTACAGCCTCTATGGTTACGAAATTAATGTCATTTGTTTGTCGGTTACAAAATAAAAATGACCATTTTTTTCCGATAAAAAATAATAATAATTAAAAACTAGGAGATCCAAATACAACAACACAAAATTGACAAATACAACCCACCTTTTGCATTGCCATCAGCAAGGAGCACAAACCAAAACATAAAATAGAATAAATTAATTAGGAGAATCAGAATCTAGGTATACAATGAGAATCCTTTCACCAAACACCATTGTTACCAATGGACATCAGTTCTTCCTTCATAGCTTCCCCCCACTTATCCGAATGCTTGTGGTTCATAACTTGTAGGAAAGTGACAGGATCTTCCTCTTGACGAGTGTCAAACTCACACTTATTCAAATAAGTGACATAATCTTAGTGCATAGTGGACTTATGTATTTTGGTTGACTTCCTCAAGGTCTCTAGCTCTGGATTTGCAACAACTATGCCAACTGGCAACTGTGAATCTGTCACTGTAGTAGTAGTTTCAACCAGTCTAACATGTGTGTAAGATAGGTGCAAAGCAATGACAACTAATCCTTAGTTTTGGGTGTTCTAACATGCGTGTGAGACATGTGAAGAGTAATGGCAACCAATTCAGTGAGGACATTCCTTGGAGTCAAGAGCAAAGCATGTAGAAGAAGATGAAGAGTTTCTGAAGTCAGTCAACCATGAAGAGCTACGATCATCCGCAACATCCATAAAGAGATCATGAAAAGCTTCAAAGTCTACATTAGCAATTTTTTTGGGTACAAGATTAAGATTAAATATGATTAATATTTCCAGCTGATAATTAAACCTCTTAAGATTCAACAAAATATAAGATCCATGACTTTATACCGAATATAGAAACCTAAAAGCATTTTGTTATTTCTAAAATCATGGAAGCTATCACGTTGATAGAGTAATTAAAAATGGAATAGAAACAAATATTAACTAGAGATTAAATTGAATACATGTTTTAAAGGTGGCTATGCATAGCTAAACAAGTAAAATTTCCATCCAAACCTTTGATCTGTAGAAGGGATTCTAAGACAAACCCAGTCTAACTCAAGAGTTGGCTACAACCTAAAAAAGCTAATCATGAAGTACATATAGAATCTGACAATAGATTCAATTGAACATTTTTCTATACTCAAGTATTATAATATTTTCAACCATTGCTATTCTTTTTCTATAAGATTAGTAAAGGACACCATGACCTCCTCAATTTAAATCATCACAAACATAATGTCCCAACAATATAACGTATAATGTGGGTGGACACCTCTTTTGGAAGAGCATCTGCTACAGAATTAACCTCCCTATAGTAGTGAGAGATCTTTCATGAATACAAATCAAGGAATGGCATGAAGTATCCCCATTTTTTATGAAATTTCCACAGGAAAGTGTTATTGATCACACTTTTCACCACCACACTTGAGTCACTTTCAATCCAAAGATTGGAAAACTCTGTCTTTTCACAAACTCCAACCCTAAGAAGAAAGCTGAGAATTCGGCAAAGAAATTCGGTTTAATTCCCAAATAAGAAGTAAAGCGCCTCAAAGTCTGACCTTTTGAATTCCTGAAAATACCAATTGCATTTGATGGGCTTGGGTTTCCAAGAGAGCCTCCATCAATGTTAAGTTTAATCCAACCAAGATCTTGCTTACTCCATCCTACTTCCAAAATATTTTCAGAAGTTGGAATATGAGAAGTTTTACCTAGTTTCTTAGATAGGAGTAGATATGTTACTGATGTGATTTTGCAAGGATTTGCTTTAGAAAACTCCCTAATACTATGACAAAATTAAATCTCTGACGTGGCGAAAGAGCCTACCTTTACCATCAAACCTTCTAGAGTTGCCTTCCTATCATAGGTGCATGTGAATGAGAATGAAAACCATCACCCATATTGATTGAAGAGGGACTGAACTTACTTTCAACCATTGACATGCCATATAACATACATAGTAAATCTTACTGGTAAGGTTTCTTATAATCGAATGGTCTGAGTGAATGGAATGGCTCACAACAAGCAACAGAAGAAAGGCCCCAAAGGAGTAAGATGAAGTATTATTCACATGCTCTGTTAGTTGCAAATAAAAGGAAGGAAAGGGAAGTGAAAATGAATAAAAAAAAGAAAAAGAAAACTTTTGTAATAATGATTGTGTAACCCACTTTAGAACTCTTATCATATTTGGTGAACATAATTTTTAAAGTAATCTTTATTTTGATTCAAATCCAAGGGAAGTTTGCAAAGTAGACTTTAATAACTAGATTTGAAATGATTTTAAAATATTGTTGCACAGTAATGTGAGGTAATTATTAGAAAGGGTTTTTTTTTTTTTTTTAATTTTGATTAAATTTCACTTTCCTTCACTTTATTTCCCTTGTAATCACACGGAATACAATAGCAAGATAAGGTATTATACAGCATTTGAATCTTCCAGTACTGAAAAAAAAAAAAATGGAGGTTATGGTTCAAAAACCTAGCCATAGAAGAGGAAGAGAAAACTCGAAATTCTAAATTGTGTTTTGTAATTTGTAGGAATGAATCCTCTTCTTCCCTTTAGCCTCATCATAAAGAGGAATGAAACCCTAATCTGAGTAAGACCTACAAGACAAGTTGTGTAATTGTAACACCCTGCCCCGTTAACCTTGGCACAATATTATCTTCCTTGACCCATAGGTCTCAAGGTTTTAAAATATGTTGTACCATATTAAGAAGGCTAAAGGTTATTAACTAGCCCAGCAACTTCCCCCTACACGATATGAGAATAAAGTCTGCACATTGTTATTGATCTCTCAAACCCATTAATACTTGCCATATTCTTGATGGAAACATCTCACCGATCTCCCAGATGAGTTCTATATACTTACCGTATTCTTGGATATCACATTGAGTCAACATGAAAGCCAAAAAATTTGTCTGACATATCAAAAAAGTGCAAGAACAAGCGAAAACCCGATTAAAACATGCCAACAACAGCCACAAGCCTATGATTCTCAGCGCTGACATCTCGAGTTCAATGGAGGAGACTTGGTTATGGCATATTTCTTCAATGGAGACTGATTATGACATATTTCTTCAATGAACGAGACTTGATTCTAAACCACTTTGTGAAACCTCTATTTCCAAAGAGGACATATAACAAGTTTATAATAGGAAGATTGGTCTATGCCGCATTCTCAGGACACTTGAGCCTAGAGCATAACTTATGAGCTACCCGATGAAATTGGAAATCAATGCCCATTTTAACGTTGTCAATCTCTATCATTATCATGGAGGTCCAATCCAATATGCACCTAATGTTGAATTCGGATCAGGTACTCGGACGAGAATCATTCTTGTACGGTGTTTGATCCACATTTGGACTCCACTTAATCTCTCTCCCTTTTTAATTGCTTTTTATATTTAGTGGAGTCCAAGTGTGGATCAAATAGTATCATACGAGAATCATTCTCGTAGAAGGACTTGATCCGCACTCCCTAATGTTGGGTATGTGAACCTTTCACCAATCGGTTTTCCCAAATGTCCATTACAATTACAATGAGACTTAAAGACAAAATCTTGCTCGTTGGAAGAACGAACCCAATTCAAAAGATACTTGGATTAGTGAGCATGAGTTGAAGAAGCTCAATCATTACATTTGGATGCAGTTGGTCACCTCAAACTCGAGGACAAGTTCCTTCAAAGCAGCGGAGAATGATATAGTGAATTTAAGCATTTAATGCCCCACTCAATGTCTCTCTCACTTCCTAAAGACACAATATCTCTCTCACCATGAGTTTAACTACCACTAGGCACACATTGGGCCACTCACGTGGGGATGTTTAGTGCTTTTTAGAAAAAGAAAAAAAAAAAATCACTATAAGTCCTATTTTTTTTTACTTTTTGGAGAAATTTGTAAGTCTTATTAAAGTTTAAGGGCCTCTAGTGATTAGAGAGTCATATCGTTGGGTGAGTGAGCCTCAAAAAGACCTGAGTCCAATGGACCTCTCAGGCTCTTAAGCTCTTGAGTTATGGAGTCTTCCTTGATCCTTGTTATGTACTTTGTTCTTCATTTTGCAATAGAATTTTGTCTATTCAGTTGTACCATATTGGGTCCAAGAGCCATAAACGAAAGTGTGAAAATCATCTGCAGCCACTGCATCAATGCAGTGAGCATCAGGTGGTTGAGAACCCCTCGGGGCACGTGCCCGGATGCTCTAAGTCATCCGATGCTCACCACACCTCACTGCTTGCTATAGAAGATGTGGACTCTAAATGAAGAGACCCAGCAAGGAAAGCGGAGGTGGAGTTTTTCAAGAGTGAAGGAAGGCTTTTTAGCCTAAAAAAAACGATTTTCAAAATCTCTTGGAAAAGAAGCAAGGCAGTTTACAGCAAGTGTTGCTCTTACATCTCAGGCAATTCTAGAGGCCATTTTTCCATATCTCACAATCTTGTTTATAATTAGAAAACTAGAACACTGTTAGGAAAAAGAATTTTATATTATTTATTTTTCTCTTAGTAGGAAAAAAATTTATATTATTTATTTTCTTAATAAATTTGATCTTATCTTATATGATAAGATTGGTTTTCATTTAGTTGTTGGCTCTAAATAATAAACTGATTACTTAGTTGGATGTAACTAAAACACTAATAGGGGATTTTGATTGACTAAGAATATATTAGATTGACTAAACCAAAACAAAGTGATACGAGAGAACAATTCTCACCCTCCTCTAGAAAACGCCCTCCCATCTCTCTCTTCCTCTTTTGAGTGATCAAGTATGATGATTAGGGCTTTATAAAAATCCTAACTATTGTGGAGGAGCTTGGATCCAAGGGAATGCAAAGTTGTACGTGTGGGAATGACTCACTGTGAAAGGGCTAAGATCGCGTGAAGGCTTTGCACTTGTGGAGTTTCAAATAATGATCGAAACCCTCGTATTGATTATTTATTTGAATAGTCGACCCCACCAGTAGGACGATCTGAATCGCTTTCGCGGATACTTTTCTTCAGTGGTATCAGAGCCTCCCTACCAAAGGGGGGACCTTCAATTTTTTTTAATAGTATTCATGCATTAAATGATCCTTGAATTTCATTTAAACAAAAAAAAATCCCTTACCAAGGTTTTTTTTTTTTTTTCGATCCATGATCTTTCACATGGCTATTAGGCTAAATAAGTTTTTATCATGCATATAATTTTTTATTTTTAAAATTTTCAAATCATCATGTAATGATTTGATAAAATATATATATATATATATATATATGAACAGTATGACATTGTTCACTATGAACAGTATGAAACTGTTCACCATGAATAGTATGGCACTGTTCACGTGAACAGTGACGTCAGACTATTGATAATAAATTATGAATTAAAAAAATAATAATAAAAAAAATTTATGGACTCTTAACTATTTAGTCCTTTATTTTTAATCGGTTTTTATGATTTTAAGCTTATTAAAACTCTTTAAAAAAGGTTCTCGTGCGCCATTATTGATTTGTGAAACCTAAGTTTTTTAAATTGAAGAGTTCGAATGGGCTTAAGTTGCTCATTTGGGTTGTTCTTAAATTGGGGACCCTTATCAATAAACGAATTATATAGATATTGTTTTTCAAAATAAAATGAGTTTTATCTGGAAACTTGCATAACTATTTGCTTTTAGTTAAAAATGTTTTACTTAAAATCCACATGTGCATGTACATACAACCTTGACTTAAAAAGTGTTTTAAGTTGAACCCATTTGTTGGCCCACCTTATCACAACCCAATAGTTGAGTCCTTTATATTTCTAATAATCAATATTTTCCATAAGCCCTATAATTAATAATTTGAGAAATTATTAATTTGGGGTACCTTTATGTATACCTATTGGACTGCAATATGGTCAATCCACTGAAAAGTCAAGTATGGGCAATAAGCTTATGGAAAATATTAGTTTTTAGAGTAAACCCTATTGAACTGTAAAAATAGGGTTGGCTTTGCAAAAGGTTTTGGGCCAATTTTATGGTTCTAAATATTAAAAACAACAATCCTTTTTTATGGGGTTTGTTCTTTAAACTTAATTTTCAGCCTAACTGTTTGCTAGGTAACCCAATTATTTATAAACATTGGCTTCGAATAATTAATATTTTCTATAAGATCAATATCTCTAATAGTTAATAATTTATGAAATTATTAATATAATGGACATTAATGTGTACGAAATTGATGAGCTCAATGGAGAGTCCAATACTGGTACCATACCTATGAAAATTATTAATTTTTTGATTTTGTTTATTTAAAACCTTAGTTTGACTTGGTGGGACCCACATAATATGGTATTATGTGAAAATTAATATTTGTGCATTTTAATGGATGACTTGCATGTTTTATTACATAAGATGTAATAGTTTATTTTACTAAATGTTAGTGAAATAGAGTGTGCATATGTAAGGTGGGTTGTACCATGGGCCAAGAATATTATATTGTATATAGAGCCCAAATAGGCTTATAACTTAAAGTGTTAAGTACTATTTTTTAGAAAATAGTGTTCATTAAGCTAATTTGTACATTTATATATTCTCTGGGTTTCTTAAGACTTTAATGGATCTATGGGCCCCTTAACCCATATAATTAAATATGATTTAATGTTTGATTTTAGGGATGTAATAATTTCATGTACATGAGATGTACATATGTGATAGAATTGTCAAAAGTTGACAATTTAAAATGTGATTTTATAAATCTTAATTTCCACATAAATGAAATGAAATGATCAAATTCATGCATTCATTAGTGGTTATGGGATTTAAAATGAACCATATTGATGAATTTTTATGTGGATGACATTTATATATGTGATTTTAAAATTCGTCTCCTATTATCTGTTTACTCTCTCTCTCTCTCCTCCAATCTTTTTTATAAACTGATGTACTCCCCTTGGGCAGCCCAATTGGTGGGTTGGTTTTTCAAGATTTCTTTAATAAAAATAATGTAAAATAGAATTAGAATTTTATTTTATCATGAGATGATCGAGAGATAAATGATGACGATGATCATAAGACGATTGGAGAAGTTGATCAAGTGTTGATCGGAGATGTTGATTGCTTGGAGGAAGTGACCGACATCAAGATAAAATATTTTTATTTTATTATTCCCAATGTAATAGTTATTTTTATGTGAGTAGCTAATGACGCTATGTTACTCTCACCTGTCTTGGAATCAAACTGACTTGCATGAGATGCAAAATCAATTTGACTCCAAATGCCATCCCATAACCACTATAGTTAATGATTTACATATGATGCTTATTTTAATTGTTTAACATTAATGTTTGCTTTATTACATGTGATGTAAAGCTAGTTTAAATACATGCAATGCAATGTAAGACAATGCATTGAATGTATGTCTATATGATTATCTATATATATGCATTCATGTTCCCCTCATTATAAAGCAAATGTGATATGAGAAACCCTAACCGATGGGATTCTCATTGCCTCCTGTGGTCAGTGAGGGTAGAGGTTTCATAGGTCAATTCTAGTAAATGTCGATAGGATAATACCTGTGATTGATTAATGAACGGTCTACACTCATCTCCTATGTGATATAAGTAGAGGACATGGTCAGTAAGAGGTGTACTGCGATAGTAGACACTAGCTCACGATGTCATGATTCATTCTGAGAAAATGGGTATGCACTTGACATGAGTATGTGTTAGTCGATAGGAATAGACATGGTACTCAGGTAGTCAAAATTATTGAAAGTCTTAGTGATGGACAGAATCAGTCCAGTAAATCAACAAATGTACAATGAACTCCGATAGGCTAAGTTGTGCATGTAAAGGTTGAATTATTCCAATTCACACCCCAAAACTTTGAGGGAAGCTTACGGTGTAAGAAACCATTGATTGAGCTTCATTCGCTTGTATTCAATGGTATGTACCTGTAAATTAATTTTATATTATTGCTCATTTTACCATCACTAACCCACTTATTATTATAATGTTGACCATTTGTTTGATCTAATTGTTTGGAATAGATAAGATTATTTATCCATGCTTGTATTTGAGTAAATTGGTTTATCCTGAGAAATAATGCTCTTTCTCTAGTTGACTTTATGATACTCTTTATAAATTGCTAAGGGTTATAGATATGATGAGGATGTTAAAGAGATGTTTGATGAGTAAATTATAGATGTTCATTGATCGTCAACTAAGGTCTATCATATTACCTAAGACGACTTCAATTCTTGACTATGTCATAATAATGATAGGTCACTTCATGTGATTGGAATTCCTTAAGTTAATCAGTCTTAACCATGTCACCGACTACATCTAATGTAATTGGTGGAAACTTTTACTTATAAAAAGTCAGGGCAATAGTAATGACTTTTGTAGTTTTCTCTTCATGTTCAATGCCTAATGATTAAAACAATAAGAAGAAATGCATGTGTGTGACCCATGTGTCAAGTAATATGAGAAAGAATGATACAAATAATTGTCAGCTCTACCTAGCCACCTTATAAAAGTAGTTGGATGAAACTTTTCATAAAACACTTGTCATGTTTGAATATACTATGTTGGTATAACCGACAATCGCATAATATGTGTAGACTTCGATTCTTCATGTATGTTTACAAACTAATTGCATGATATAAATATGACAAGAATGTTTTATGGAAACTAAAAATCATCTTTTAACCGGGACTAGAGCAGTTGCCATAATATGGTAATAAAAAAAAAAAATTATATGTGATCTAATTAACTTCACACTTTTGCCACTTGTTGTAAGGTTGTATAGAGTTGATAGAATTTATAAGTTGGGAGGGATAAACTTCCAGAATGTCTGAAGAAAAATCATATGTCAACTTATAAGTCCTAATTATGAGGACATATGACCAAGTCTTTTTCTAAAAAAGGCTGGAAAGCTATTTGTGTTTTGAAGTTAATTTATATTAATGTAGATCATCCAGTAAATACTCTGTCGAATAAAGGTATGAGTGTTAACTCTTGATTAGATTAAGTGAGAGTATTTATCATACATTCTTTGAATTATCTAAAACAGTATAAGATCTTTAATTGAGATACCCGGAGACATCATATTGTATAATATAATAAAAATATCGAATTGAACATTGTAAGACAATATTTGACAGATGTTTTTTTAGCATTGTACTTTTAAAATAGCAGTATTTATTTTAAATAAATATTTATCTAAATTTGTACTTAAAGAGCCTTTTGAATAATAGAATGTGCAAAAGCTCATTCTACAATTTCTTAAGGTATGGGGACCTTTTAACTTAAATGCAAAGGCAATTGACAAATGAGATGAAATACAACAATGAATAGCATAGGGTTTGATAATCCTATTTGGTTGAATTTTCTTCAAGATAATTATATTACATTGTGATATATTTCTGAAAACATAGAATAGTTCTATATGTACTAACTAAATCAATATTTGTAACTCACATATTTTGTGCAATATCCTTGAATGTCTTAATGTCATAGGAGGATAATTTTACTTCATATTAACTATACTTTTCATATAAATGGGGATGATTATATAGAAAAGTTCTACAAATATATGTGGTTCTTCATAATCAAACAGACTTTTGTTGAGGCTATATAGAATGTAGACACAAAAGATAATAGAAAATTGAGCTTTGGAATAATCTCTTTTCATTCTTACTAAGTCCGGATTTTTATAGATCCACTATAAGGCGTATGCTCGTTGGATGTAAGTGGATTTGTATAAAAATGAAAGAAAATGTTGAAATAAAGAAAAAATTCAAAGCATGATTGTTGACGAATGATATACCCTCAGGGTTTCATTGTTGATAAATGCATACTGTGATAGTCACAGATTCAACTGTTAATAGAAGAAGAGTGCATGTCATTGAGATCTAATCGATCTCTTGAAAGTTTTTATTATCTGAAATATTCATATTTGATCAAATAACAAATTGTTTATTTGGATCAATTTTTGAATGGACCAAATGGTCAGTGAGAATACAAATATTTTTCAGGATAAAATAGTTGGATTGCTATCAAGCTTTAGTAATTGAAAAATACTGAGAAGTTGACCTAAGTTCGTAATGTTACTACATATTAATTTAAATAATATTTGGTTATTTGAGAATTTGACAAGTGTGACAGATAATCCATAATATTTAGAGTTTTGCATTTAAGTGATGGTGTTATATTTTAGAACAGTTCCAAAGAGTAATTTATCTTGGATTTCACTATAGTAGTGGAATGTTTGGCAATTAACCAAGTTGTTTAGTTGATAAAAGTTCTTGACTACAAAAGACTATTTATAAGTTTATAAACTACTTATTGTCCAGATATATGATAATGAGAATGTTTTACACTTGAATAGGAAATTCAAGTTGCATCCTGTAGAAAGATTAATCCGGGCAGCTAATGAGATTAGCTCAAAGGAATAGTTTTTTCCAAATCTCTTTACTAAAGGATTGATGTAAGATATGAATATATTGAGAACATGTAAGACAACTTGATGGCTTTGATGTACAAGTGAAAATTTGTTGGAAATGTTCCAACATCAATCCATAATTATATAAAAATTATATTAATTTGCATGATTTAATAATGAGCATTGGTAAGTCCTTAGGTTTTAACCTAAAACTATTCACGACTAGGGACGGGACTGGACATCCTGTGTAAATGATCGTCGTATTATGGGTACCTAGGAATGGAGATTCCAGGACACAAATGCAAGTGTATATACATTGTGTACATTGAACCGGATCATACGAGAAAATTTCCTGTGTGTGTTACTGTCTGTTGATTTGAAACGAAATTCTCTTGAGTAGTGTACGATCGGTCCTTTGACCTGAGGGGTTCTTATCGATGCAATCACACATTGTGAGTTTTGGTGCACCAACGGTTGATGTCTCCCTGATTATATATCGGTGTACTGGATTCGTATTGTTTGGTCATATTCACAAGAAATTCCTAACAAGGAATTCACTACCCTTATTGGGAGAATATCAAGGAGAGAGAATAACTGTACTTGATTGGACATAAATCCGAATCCGGTGGCATTTCTGTAAATAGTTTACAAAGTTTTTAAAATTAATATTATTTATTAATATTTGTTTTCGTAAAAAATTTTGAAAAATGTTTTCTATGGTCTAATCAGAATTACAGAATCTCTGCAAAATTTTCTATAGACTGGGGATATGACAGTATACACATGCCCTATAGTCTATAATGTAATATTGTATTGTGGAGGGACTAATGCGTAATAATCTACTTAAATTGGGTAATGATTGTTACATCTACCAGGCATCACATGTGTTGATTAACCCTGTATTATGAATACAATATTGTTAAGATGCATAGCATGCTAGGTGGAATCCTAATGGGATCCTACCCCTTTCCTATAAGTTCAACCTACATGTACAACATTTTAATGGTCATGAATTCTTTTTGTAATCTAAGATTTTGAATCCTCATAAGAGATGAGATCTCATATTAGGATAGAGGAGATTGTTAGGAAAAAGAATTTTATATTATTTATTTTCCTATTGGTAGGAAAAGAATTTTATATTATTTATTTTCCTAATAAATTTGATCTTATCTTATATGATAAGATTGGTTTTGATTCAGTTGTTGGCTCTAAATAGGAAACTCATTACTTAGTTGGATGTAATTAAAACACTAACTAGTAGGGGATTTTGATTGACCAAGAATATATTAGAATGACTAAACCAAAACAAAGTGATACGAGACAATAGTTCTCACGGTTCTCACCCTCCTCTAGAAAACGCCTCTCCCATCTCTCTTCTTCTTTTGAGTGATCGAGTATGATGATTAGGACTTTATGAAAACCCTAACTATTGTGAAGGAGCTGGGATCCAAGGGAACGCAAAGTTGTACGTGTGGGAAGGACTCACTGTGAAAGGGCTAAGATCGCGTAGAGGCTCTGCACTTGTGGAGTTCTAGGTAATGATTGGAACCCTCGTATTGATTATTTATTTGAATAGTTGACCCTACCGGTAAGACGATCCGAATCGCTTCTGCAGATACTTTCCTTCAGTTTGTGGTTCCTTGTTTCTCTAAGTAATTGAAAGATACATTTGGAGCTTTTAGAAGTGGAATTGAGTCATTTTTCTTGGTGATTGTAAAGTAAACAGCCTTTTTTTTTTTTTTTTCTTCAAGTGTTATTGTTCTCTAATTCTTGTTCTTATATCATTTTAGTGGATTCCTTTCATTTGCCCTTTGGTTGTTCCTTTCACCTTAAAGGATTTTAAAGGGTTTTGCAAGTTAAATTTGGAATAAATGTGTTCCCAACAAATGATGCATTAACCCTTTGGTGAGCTCCACCAGATGCAGTACCTTCATTTCAATCTCATATTGTAGTTTTACAAAAATAAATAAAAATCTCACAATGTTGCAACTTCATTATATTATTATGATATGAGTTTTATTAAAGTAGATACACAGTACCATATGGAATTGAAATTTCTTAAAGTAGATTCACAGTACCATATGGCATTGAATTCAAATACATGGATCTCAAAACGATTCGGTTAGCCTCAGTGAGGTCAAAAGTCATGGATCTCAAAACGATTCGGTTAGCCTCAGTGAGGTCAAAAGTCTTATTTTTTGGATCTGGTTAAAAGTCCTTGTGAGTACTGAGTCGGTTATTAACTTACACATATCTAATGAGTTGTACAGAGAATCAAACAATTTATCATCAGGTATTCATCAAATATAGTTGCCCCACAACACCTGACAAGGGAACGTTGATTTAGTAATACAAGGTAATAAGCACTGTTGAGACTTGAGATTAAGTGCTCATGAGATCCAGAAACCAAAAACAATGATTGGTATATTGAGGTAAGGCCCAGTGGAGACCACAGCAAAGTCAAAACAATTTAAGTAAACTCCAAAAGATGAATATAAGGGGAAAAGAATGCTCCCTGGTTGTGCGGCCCATGCACCAACGAAGGGCCAATGAGGGAACTCGCATGTGCATAAACAAGGGGTCAGATTTGTAGGTTTCACGGGGATTGGGGGGAGGGGGTGTTATTACCCTGCCCTCTGTATTTGGGCAAAGAGGGAGCATTCATTTCCCCTTAAAATAAATAGTAGACAAGACCCTCTCATGTGATCCAGAAACCAAAAACAATTCTCACACCAAAATTCCAAGTATAACATCAGAATTCAGAAGCCAAGTCTTTCATTGCAGCTCCATTGGTCCCTCCTACCCTAGAATTATTATCTGCCCACTCCTTGGTAAATATGTATTCACTTTGAATAATATATGGCATAATGTGAACCAGAGAAGGATGGTTCCCCAGTCTAGTAGCAGCAGTCCCAAATTTGGGGGAGGTAGAAAATTATGTACTTCTATACACTTTTCCAAGATTCTCTTTCTCCACTTTTACTCGAAACAGAATTTCATTGCTTTGGACAGAGCCCCAAGGACCCAAGTCAGAACAATAACAAGAATAGGTGGTTAGATATATATGAGTCTGGCTCGTCGTACCAACTGTTTATGCCCTAATTGATAATTTGTTGAACGAGTAATTTATTAAGAAAGCAACGTAATGGTTACAGGGGGGATAAAACCATAAAACACACTCAATTCATTTTGAAACTCTCCTAAATCCTGAATTATTTTTACCTTACTCTCATCTGTACAATCCTCTTACAGCTTCATGCACAAAACATGGGGAAAAAAAAATATAAGGACAAAAAATACATACCGCGCATGAGAATATGCCACGCATGGCTTAAACCCTGGCTCAGGCAGGCATCAGCACCATTCTTGACTAAGTAATTCTCTTGCAGTGCAGACTAGAGGATAGACCCACATGCTTTTCGATGGCATCTGATTAGACTTCTCATCAAATGAGAACGACTAAGATAGCATAGCAAATCCCCGTACTACGCTGGAGTTCTGTTTCAAGACTTCTGCAATGCTCGCGAAGACAGCCCATGCAGAAGTCTGACAAAGCCCAAGAAACTAAGCTTCCCATCTGAATGTCTTATCCAGTCTTGGAGAACCACATGAACAGGGACTGATGGACTAAGGCCAAGTTCCTGATGAAAATAAATTATACATAATTGGAATTTTGATCCAACTAATTGCTGTGAAAATGGTGCTGACAATGATTCAACATTTCAACTAACCCAAAAAAAAAAACCTGAAGGGCTTTTCAACTACGTGAAAAAAAAAAAAAAAAAAAAAAAAAGATCAGCATGATGACAGGAATGTTAAAAGTTTCCAGGGCACCCATGTACTGCTTTCCAATTACAGGCAGCAAGCTCCACAGCTCGATTTCCTTTTCAAGATGAAACAATGTTTTTTTCTCCATATGTATACAACAACAACTCAGCCTTATCCCAATTAAATGGGATCAGCTACATGGATCCTTGCCCTCCATATAAATGTGCATTTGAAATGGTAAGCATATGATTTTGTGGCCGCTAAAATAGTACTATCGGTAATCGGATAGTCCATGAAGGGGTTCTCATGACCTATTGGTTGATGATGGGGTTCTAGTTGGCTCCTCTTTTCCCAATGATTTGCTTGTATTCTAAGAAAAAATTGATACGAAAAATAAAAAAACCAGATAGCACACCACCGATATATACAGAAACTATACTCACAAAACATGCACCATAGAAAAATATAAGCTCTTGGATGGAATCACTTACCTATAAAAGCACAGATTATTTTTGCTCTTCTGACAAAGGTATTAGGAAGATCTAAAATAATAAAATTACAAAGCAGAAAAAGAACATTTTCAAAGTCTTTCAAGGTTTCCTAGAGTTAATTCTTTCAACAAATGGCGCTAATATCTTAATACAGTAGTCGGAACTGCAGTACAAACATTGATAATCCTACATTTCTTTGTATGCAATCTAGAAGTATCAATAGTAGCAATATGGATATCTTTATCCTATATCATTCACAATCACATTGCAGAAAAGCAACAAACACTCTCAAGGTATAGACAAATGCACGTGCACAAGCATGCAAGCACAGATAGAAATAAAAACATACCGAGGCAAGTTCCTCAATCATGATTGGTCTATTCCCATCTTTCTCAAAATGCTCATATGCAGAACGTGCATGTTGCTCCCAGCTCTCAAGTCCTTCCAGCTGATACACACTTATGGCAGCAGCACAAAATTCTTCAAAGTTTAATTTTCTATATTGATGAGCACTCACCTGCAAATGAATGTGAAATATTCAACAATTTAGATAATTTAGGTGGGACCCAACTGCTACAAAATGAAGAGTAAACAACTGCGAAAAGCAGGGATTATTACCATGTTAACATAATCAATAACCCGAGAATCCTTCATGGCATCAGTAGAGTTCTTCATCAGGGCCTGGAAATCCCAGTATTGATTAGAATGGCATGACCAGTGAAACAGATAAACAGCTAAACAATGAAATTGACCAAAAAAATTGGACTTACTGTCTTAAAGTTCTGCATAGATATGAATCCATTTTTATTTGGCCCCAACAGTGAGAATTGTTCATGGAGATAATTTAGCTGAGCCACTGTCAATGTCTTTGAAAGAGCCTGTCAGAGTATCTGAACTCAATCAGTATGAAATTCTTTCCCGGATAATTTGAAGACCATCATAAACAACATAAGACTGAAAAGGGCCATAACCCAGTGCAAATTCCACACTTCCAGGCCTTGGGTTCCAAGAGTACGGTTATGAAGCAAGTGACTGTGCCATAGAAAACTTTAAGTGTTCATAAGTTGAAGTTCAATCTACAACCGCCATTGAAAAAATGGAGACAGGTTTGTCAGGTCAGTGCCCAATGGCTCCTCCAGAGTCCAGACCAAGTGAATACATATGAATCTTTAAGTTTCAGGCCCAAACAGGACTTGGAAAAGCAGCCAGATGACACACATCCAATCAACTCTAGCACTTTAACGGAGAGGATGTGAGAAGAGTGAGTTTTCAAGAGTTGATAGAAAAATCTTACAAGCACAAAGGACTCTTAAGAGTTTCAGATTTGTGCAAGTGCTCGACAGGGATTGAACTCTTTTGCGCACACTAATTTAGCCAAATCTCTATCCCATTTATGTACCCACTGGTGGATTCAATCTAACATCACCATAAAATTCAGAATCCAACTCACAGAATCGAAGGGCTCACAGAACCAGCAGGTTGAACAGAAAAATAAATCCAACTACAAGTCTGATCAGCTGCAAATTAACAGCACTAATAGGTCACCCTAGGGTGATCACAATCTCAAAAAGTGATCTCAATCGAATGGTAAGATATAGAGATATAGTATGAATACCAAAATAGTAACTAGGTTTCAAAATGAGTAACCTAGCTGGAACTTATCCTCAACACAGTGACTCATTCTCAAATTAACAACATAACAACCACTTAATATAGGAACTAACATCTATCAAACCCAAGGTAATCCAATGGACAGAAGTTTCAAATCAACAGCACTCTAAAATAGTAACTTCCAAGGACAGATTTAGTAGTTATGAAGATCTCACGTTCTGCTAGGTAGATCAACACCAAACTGTAGCCACAGGTAGGGATTACTGGAAACATCTCCCAGAATTTGCCATCAATCTGATGGTTAAATTGACAGATAGGAACACATGTCCGAAATTAGCAAGTAGGAACAAATTTAGAAGCTCACTAAGTCACAGCAGAATCAGCCATTGGTTTGGGTTAAGCTTCTGGTTGATGGAAGTCCTCTACAACTGAAAAACTCATCAAACCCTCAAAGAGGTCCAATGGGTAGAAAACAAGAGAAGAAAGTCACTGTAACAAAACTTCAAATGTAAGATGCCACGGTATATGGATGCTTTGGTAATGACCCCAGCAGAACTCCTTTAACCCCAGCAGTAACTCCTTCCACAATATCACAGCAGAACAGTAACCACAGCTCAAATAAAATTACCAGATGGGTTCAGCAGGACCCAAAGTTGCAGAAAAACAAAATACAAACAAAGGGGAGAAAAAAGAAAAGAATAGAAGGGAAGAAAAAGAAGAAGGGATATAACCAAGGCCTTCACCTATGGCCTGGGTCAGTCTCTCACTAACCCTATCACATCTCACCATGTTCACTGTCTCTCACGGCAATAAAGGCAAAAGCTAATTTCATTAACAATCAAAATCTTGAGGTTGGGCTCTAAGGTCTTTACAAAATGTAGAAGAGTCTACTACCTCCAAAAGGAAACTAATAAAATAGAAATTATTAAAAGAATAGGCCCACACATGTAGTATTGGTGCTTGTACATCAAGGAAATAAAACTAGAAACTAAAGATACTACCAAGGAACCAAAATAGAAACTAGCTACTTAATCCCGTATAATACCTAAATCCCTAATATTTGTGCTCGTAGAAATGGCCCATTACAATAGAGAACTCAAAAATACTACGCATATGGTCCATATAACCCTCAAAATTAAGCCTAACTTGACCCAAGAAAGTGAACCAGAGCTAAAACAAAAGGTCCCTCTCATCTTCTTGCTGAAATTCTACACCAATTCTCCTCAGCTTGGAAAAAACTCAACCTCAAGTTTTGTAGAGTCGAGGGAGCGATTGTGTGTGATGAATATCTATATACATTCCATAACAATATTCTGGTAGTTTTAGCTCACAGATGTATGGAATGTAATCTTCAAGACGTGGAGCTTTCTCTTCAAAGAACTTTGGGGGCATGACAAACTCTATGTACTCAACCTCTAACAATATTCTAGTAGTTTTAGCTCACGGATGTATGGAATGTAATCTTCGAGACGTGGAGCTTTCTCTTCAAAGAACTTTGGGGGCATGACAAACTCTATGTGCTCAACCTCTGAATCAATATCAACTGTGAATGTCATATCCATAGAGTCCTCAACTTTGGGAACCTTCTCATCAAAGACTTAAGGCACAAGCTCTACCTCTTCAAGAACATCACGAATATTGAATATTGATGATTTCTTGTGGAGTGTTCTCAAGTCTCAACCACTGCCTCAGCTTCCAATGTTTCACCGTCTGCTTTAATTACCTCAATTGAGACCTCTTCAGTAGAATCTTCTACTTGTTGATCTTTTGTAAGCTTCAAGCAATGTCTCTTCCTTATCATCACAGTTTACTGTGATCACTTCAGCTTTATTTTCAACTTCAAGCTCCTTTTCAAAAAAAAAAAAAAATGCTCCCTTTCATTGATTGGTGCTTTCTCAAATTCCTTTTGTAGTATAAATTTGAGTTCAACCTTCATCTTAACATTGTCGGTGTGAGCTTTCAAATTCTCCGACTTGCGAACTGAACTTTATAGACAATTGCTTCAAGTTCTCTTCAGCTTTAAATGCCTTAATTTTGTCGAAGGGAGAACTTTCTTTCGATATGTTCTAATCGGTACTTGTTCTTCAACTCGTGCATCTATTCCCACCTTCAAGATCCACGTATTTTAACTCTAAGCCTCTCTTCATGGCTTCTCCACCATTTTTTAGCAAGACCAATCAATCACAAGTAAGCAAATCTAAGCTTCCACTCCTCTGTTAAGTTGTGCCATTCAAAAAAATCCTCTAGAGAATCTAACCAACCAAGGAATAAGCTTGGGTCCGTGTATCCAGAAAATTAAGTCCAACTTCATCTTCTTTGCAGTAAATCAGTCTTAGAATGTGCATGATATGTAGGTATAGAATCAAAACATTGCACCATCTTTGTGATGCGTCCAGTCAACTGTTTCAACATCTCAATCACTTTAACATTAGAGTTATGGGTGTGGTTTGAGGTCCTAGAGTTACCATTAACCATAGCTCTGGTACCAAAACGGTTGAAATTTCATTTAAAATTGTCAAATTTGTCAAAATTTCACTCGAAATGGTCGAAATTGCGTATAGCCTTCGAATTTTATGGTTTTGCATTCCTATTTCATATTTCAATCATTTTTATTGAATGGTGTATGTTATAGGACTAAATTATGTGTAGAATAGCTATTTAAATGAAAAGATATAGTAGGCTACATCGCACGCTAGCAACCTAAGTTTTGAATCATTTTTTTTCCCAATCTAATGATTCAAACATGTGTAAACATGCTTAAATAAGCACTACAAGAAGTTTCATAAGAAATTCCATCATTTGGTCACCCAAATTACAATTTCTAGTTGACTTGAAAAATTGACCAAATTCTAAGCCCACTTCACAGATTTCAATAGTATATTCATGTTTGACCAAGGTCAAAATCTTGGTTGAAACCAAAATTTGGAGCCTTGGATGTAGGACACTACAACCACTTATATTATTCTTATGCAGATATTCTAATATCGATGAGGACCCAAATGCCTTGCCTTGGTCACTATTGTGCGTATTTTCATTTGGTCACTGGAAACACCAATTTAGACATAAAATACGAAGGATACAAATTAATAAGACAACTTTTGTCAATAATTTTATAGTCCAATCACAAATGTGAGTCTTCAAGAATTTTTTATGTTCGTAGCTCAGTGGCCAACAAATAGTCATGTTTGGTTTCTAATTTGAGTTATTTAGGGTCTGTATGGCAATGTTCTAAAGAAACAGAATTTTTTATGTTCGTAGTTCTGTTTTTTTGGAATTAATTTGGAACAGAAGACGTATATGACATCTGGTTTGTTTTTGTGCTCTTTTTAATGAACCAAGTGAAAAAACACATTTGTTGATCATTAAAGAAACAAATTTGATGTTGTTTATAAAAAAACAAAAACATTAAATTTGTAACAAAAAACAACCCAATAAACTGGACTCTTGAACTCAACTCTCTCTACCGCCACCGCCACCGCCATCACCACCGCCACTACCACTGCCACCTCCACCACCACAACCATAGAATAGAAGAGATACTTCTGTTAATATGCATTCCATACACGTTTTTGTTCTTTTTTAGTGGCAGATATACTTTTTTTCCAGTCTTACCATACAACATTTTTTTTTTTTTTGTACAAAAGTATTCCAAATGAACAGAAATACCAAAAAGCATTTCTGAGTCAGAAATAATAATTTGGAATAAAAACACTGCCATACAGCCCCTTAGGGCCTGCATGGTAACCATTCTATTTATGGGTTAAATTTCTATCCATAAATGACTTTTTTATTTCTGCTTCTGTGCAATATTTCTAGGCAAATAAACGTGTTTGATAACATGGAGTAATTTCTATTTCTGGATTAGAAAATAAATAGGAATATGTCTATTAAGCGCACTTTAATTTATGTGTATGGAACTTATATAAACTTACAAAATGTCATTCAATACTCAACATTTTGGCATAGACGGTGGTGGTCATTGTGGAGGAGTCGTGGCGGTGGTGGTCGTGGTGGTCATAGTGTGGTAGTGGCGGTGGAAGTGGTGGAGGCAGTGGCAATGGTGGTGGCAGTCGTGGTGGAGGTGGAGGTGGAGGTGGAGGCAGTGGCGGTGGAGGAGTGGTGGTGGCAATGGCAGTGGCGGTGATAGTGGCAATAGCGGTGGAGGTGGTGATGGTGGTAGTGGAGGAGGTGGTGGCATTGGTGGTGGCGGTGGTGAGCGGTGATGGTAGCGGCGGTGGTGGGCATGGTGGTGTTGGCGGTGGAGGAGGTGGTGGGGTGGTGGTTGAAGTTGCATTGAAAGTATTTTATTTTTAACATAGAATTACTTATTTTCCCATCAAATTAACCACGTGCTAATTAAAGAGCAACACCTTATTTCTCCCTCTTATAAGAAGTTCCTAAAAGATGCTTCTTCTTTTTCTATTTCTCATCAACCTTTTGGTCCTGGTTCATTCTCAGGAACAAAAAAATGAACCGGCGTTATCAAATGGATTTCTATTCTTTTTTTGTTCCCAGAAACAAAAAATAAAAAAAAAATAAAAATTTGAGAAATAGAGAAACGTAATGGTCATCATGTAGGGCCTTATTTTTCAGGAGTATTTCTCATCTGAGTCATTTGATGATTTAAGAAAAATTTATGTTTTTAGGCCAGTAATCACTTCTTAATTTTCGTTTATATCAAAATGGGATTGATGAGATTTCCATAAGTAAAAAAGATTTAAAGATGGAAAATTGGAAACAGACGCAAATTAATGTAGACGTAGTGAAACCATTTACACCATTTTATCCTTTTGCAAACAGTTTCATCCATGATATATCGAAAATTGTATTAATCTTGGCACTTGGCAGCTATATATTCTGCACACAATTTTCAGTTCTTTGCAAGGTTATCAAGGCATAAGGCGACCCAAGGTGAGGAAGGCAAAAAATATCGCCTAGGCGACGCTTTGATAACTATGGTTCTTTGCTTTGGATAACCAGACAACAATCATTCCTCATAAGCAAGAGTGACGTACCCTCAAAGCTGCTTTCCGGAGAGATGATGAGCATATATAAGCTCTCACAAGCTTATACACTAAAATATCCAAAGGGATAATTATTTCTTGATGATTGGACAGCCATGGATGACCTAAGCACAGAATCAGGCAGCAAGCTTCAGAATTTTGAATCTCGAGAACGTTTGTCAATGATTATGTAGAATAGTTCATTAACTTACATAGAGCCTGAGCAGCAGTAAGTCGCTTACGATAATCCTTGTTCAGCAATCTCTTGACAAAATCTTTCGCATCGGATGACAAGGAAGGCCAGGGGGCTTCTTCAAAGCTGGGATCTGCTTTCAGGACAGCTCGGAAGATGCCAGATTCTGTTCTGGCCCAAAAGGGGCGGCTCCCACATAGAAGAATATAAGCAATGACACCAATACTCCACATGTCTGCCTCAGTGCCATATGATCTATGCAGAACCTCAGGAGCTACATAATATGCACTTCCTACAATATCATTCAACCGTTCATCTGTAAAAGGACAAAAAAGTCAGATAATAATTCAGATTCAGGAATTAGAAAGGAAAAAAGTCTCAAATAGTAAAACTAACCTGGCTTTACAAAGTCTGATAACCCAAAATCAATGGCCTTCAGGGGAGACTCCTCATCTTTCATACTAAAAAGGAAATTCTGAAGCAGCGAATAAAGTTATCAAGATAAAAGATAACAAGAAAAATAGAGGGATAGTACTACAAGAGAAAAGTTTCTGAAATAAATTTCATGGAAGGAGGATGAAATATGTTAGTTTTTAGGACCACCAGGAGAAAATAAGTCTGTACGAATCATGAGTTTCAAGTCCCGCAATCCTAGGGCATAGGCTCAGTAGATAAGGATAAGATTTACTATTAAGCAGTAGAGTTGAGTCCATGACTCATGGGAATCGAAATGCCCACCTATTCTGGTGGAGGTTTCAACTTTCAATTCCTACACTGGTTGGACCTGGACAGAGAGATAAATATGTAAACTCCCATGAAGAGGTTCAGCACACCGGATTAAACATAAACTATAGCAATTCATTATAGTTTCGATCCTAAGTCAAAGGGCTAAAAATGGAGGCCCAATGTGGCATTCTTCAAGGGCTAAAAGCTGCAATGGACCTTGATTCAACAACCTTCTTGTCGAATGTGACTCAAGTAATGTGTTAGTTTGGACATCTGGGAGAGAAAAAGGGCTGGGAAACTAACCTACCAGTGTCAAGTGTGGAGACTAACCTACCAATGTCAAGCATATTCAGAGGCCAAAAATCTATGGGGAAGTCGTCCTTGGTCATTTGGTTAACATCATCTTCTGACTAAAGAGGAATGATGTTGTTCAGTGACCTATTATTCCATCATAAATGTATCGATACCATTTCTGTTATAACATCCTCTCCTCCATAATTAGATTATCCCCATTACCAACAAAACATATTGATTTTCATAAGCTTCTCTTTGTTTGAGAACAATGGTGGTACCGGGAATATATTTTGCACAGCATATACTGAGAAAATAGAATGAAAAAGGGAAAAAAAAAAATAGCAGAAAACTTGTAGAAGCATAAAAGCTGCAAGGGTTCATCTATGACAAAGTAAGCAGTCTAGGCCATTAGGTTTAATCATAAGCACCTACGAGTTCAAAGCCACCATTAAAGAAACTAAAGTATGGGTATATTATGAATCATTATATGGATAAGCTAAAAAGTCAAGCTGTGGGAAATACCTCTGGCTTGAGGTCACGGTGAACCACACCTTGGAGATGACAGAAGGAAACAACACTTAGAATTTGTATCATTACCACCTTGGCATCTTCCTCTGAGTATTTTCCACCCCTGAAAATATTAATGAAATATGTAATTCACATGAGAAAGTGTTGATTCCTGGGTACAGAAAGTTCAAGATCAATCTTTCACCACCAAAAGTACCTTGATAGTATCCTATCTAAAAGTTCACCTCCCTTGCATAACCTGAAAAATATTAGAAAATCAGAAAGCTAGTTCTTGACTCTGGAAAATATGATTTAAGTAATTCAAAAGCAACCAAAACTGCAAGCATGGTTAGACAGTTATAAAACTCAATTTCATTAACAGTTTTCAACCTGGCTTAACTGTAGTTTTCCCCAAATTTCTTCACTTCTGCAAGTTCCAACAAGAAATAAGGTAAAAATCCAAATATATTGACAACAAGATTTATATCCTCCTTGTTTTTCCTGTCACTGCTTATTCTTTCTATGTTTTTTTTTTTTTTTTTTTTTTTTTTTTTTTTTTTTTTAATTATTCTCCTACCTCTTGCTCTAATTTTTTGTTTCCTATTTCATCTCATTCAAATGTATATCTTTTTTTACATTGGCTCCATGCTGATTACCCTAAAAAAATGAAGAAAAAAATCATCCAAAATTCAATCAGAGTTTAAGATCCTCATTCCAAAGGACATTCTCTACTTGAGATAATATGCATTAGCCCAAACAACTGCTGGCACGTTGAGAGGGCTCACCCCTACTGTTCACCTTTTTCTATTTTAAAAATGTAACAGCCTTCTCAATGAAAAGGAAGAGGAAGGAGGATCAAGACTGCACAGAATGGAACCGGGACAAGGTTAAAACTTAAAGGCAATTAGTGGACTAAAAACAATTCAGCAACAACAATAACTCAGACTTATCCCAACTACATGGGGGTGGCTACATGGATCTTTTGCCCTCCAATCAGCTCTATTCAACATCATACTCGATACAAGGCCTAAGTTATGCATGCCTTTCTCATTACTTCTAAGATCATTTTAGGTCTAAAAACAAAATAGCAACAACAGGTAGAATTCCATGACTGAGATATAGTCAACTCAACTGAAAAGGAAATTCAAAAAAAATTAAATAAATAAATAATTTAAAAAAAAATATTATTTTGCTTTTCTGTCAGCCAAATCACACACTGAGATTGACAGGTCCCTACAACTAACCCCAACCTTGTCTACTCCTCATGTTATGTCCTAAAACCATGCACTGGAAATTTGTACACGAACAGCATCAAATGTAACTCTACAACAAGGCTGCCACACTGAAGGAAGACAAACTTACTCCATCACTATATACACATTATCATCATCTTCATATGAATCGTAAAACTGCACCAAGTTTTTATGTCCTGTTAGAGCACGCAAAATTTTCACTTCTCTTCTTGCATCCTCAATAGCAATAGCTGTGGTCATCTGCCAGTACAGCACACACCATATTAGAACAAAAGCTGCTCTGGGTCTCTTCCCTGATACATATTTTCAAGAATATAAGGCTTTGTAATCGATGGAAACATGAGGCAAAAATGGGCCCATAAAATGTCATTCTATCTCACCAGATTGCGATATTAATTACCACTGCACAGACGAATGAGAATATTATATTGCTTTGATGGACCAGATAACTTTTACAACTTACAAACTAGTTCCCAAATAAATTAAATTTTAAAAATCTATAATCCCAAACTAGTTAATCTGAAAATAAAAAATAAATAAATAAATATCCACCCCAAAAAAGAAAAAAAAAATCTGAAAATAAAAAGGTACAAACCTTAGTAACAACTGTAGTCAAATTAATGTTTAGATTAATTCGGATATACCATCTAATGTAAAGAAATCTTATTCTCTCCCATCACTGGATCCTGACAAAAGCACCACTGAAACTGAAACATAGCTGGCTAAATAATACCTTCCTCAATCATGGAAGAAAACTCCCACAATTGATGCCAGTACCAACATGATCCAAACAGTTGGACCCAAATATCAAGAAGCAATCCCAAGCAATACTGGAAACCATTTAGATGTGGTCAAATCAGGAACAAGAACCATGGCCAGATTTTACCAAAACAAGATATAAAACAAAATAAGATCAATTCCAACAAAAATTTGGGTGGGTGGAAGGAAGTTCCAAACAAAAAGTTCCAAGAAGATGAAACAAAACAAATGAATAAACGGAAGCACTCAATAGAAAAATTTACATAGCTCAAATAGGAAACCAAAAGAAATTTAGTGATAACTTACATTGGATAGACTTTCTAAAACAGTAGATAAGATCAACAGAGCAAAGACCATTAGACCTAAGCAATAACAACCGAACCTTTGCTTTGGGAATGACCTTGACTGCCACTTCCTGCCCCTTCAATTCCCCTTTCTTTCCCTTTGCAGAACAAGTATAGCCGAAATGCCCACGACCCACCTCCTCTCCAAGCTCATATTTCCTCAAAAAATGCTTTGAGAACCCGAAATTCTTATCCAATCCAACTTCACACTCGCTTCCTTCAGGGATTGTGGCTTCATTCGGTTTTACAGAGCCATGCCTACGAGCAAGCAATGCTTTGATGTGCTTTGCAGGGGAAGGAGGAGGGAATGGTCTCTTGAAGATCCGCAAAGGGGTTGAACTCACACTGGAATTGGCGGGCGAGTTTTTGAAGGCACTAGGCAATGGACTTGGACTGTAGAAGGGAAATTTTGGAGTTTTAGTGGGTTCAGAATTCGCTCCAGGGCCAGCATCTTCGGGAACTATAGGGTTGTCTTCATCGTTTTGAAGTATGGGTTTTCCATGACAGAGTCCCATGGAAGCAAAAAAAAAAACCAGCTGAAGAAAAGATCACAAAGCAGAAACCAAAAACCCAGAAAGGAGTAACAAGTTCTGTGTGAGGGAAAGAAAAGAAGAAAACCAAGAAATCAGAAAACCCAAAAAGGGAAAAGTTCAAAATCAACCAACCCTGTAATTTAAAGTTCTAAAATTTAAACCGAGAAGGAGCTAAATTACCAGAAAGGGGGGGGGGGTGGAGAGACAGAAACTACCAAATTCACTGCTCAGAGAACATTAGTCCTGTGAATGAAACCTAAAGCCAAAGGATACCCACTCACTAAAACTCCCAAAGAATTCCAATTTTAAAGTCAAAAGAAGAACTTGGAAGCAAAAGAGCTTAAAACTATGGAAAAAGATAATAGGATTTACTGATAAGGAGAAAGAAAAAAAAAGAGAGAGAGAAGGAACCCAAGTAAAAATCTCTGATATAAGAACCAGAACAAGAACCAGATTCAGTAGCAAACAGAGGCAGAAAACCAGAAGCTGGAAGCAAAAATCAGGAAATCCAGAAAACTGTCCAAGAAGAAAGAAGAAAAAGAGAAGCCTCTTCAGATTTAAAAAACAAAAAGATACTCGGCAGAGGCTGCAAGGAAAAGAAAATAAAGGATGAAGGAAACCCGAAGCTCCTTTTTCTTCTTGCTTTTTAGCTTTTCTGAAGGGTCTTGTGTGGAAAAAATTCTAGCTTTATTACTGCACCTCTAATAATGTAAGCATTGGAGTGGATGCTCATACAGCCTGTCGCTTTAATCCCCCCAAGAGAACCAGAGGAACATTCATTTAATATTTTAGATTAGATTAGATTAGATGGATCAAGTAAGTAAGCATTTTACATATTATAGCTACATTTTTCCTGTATCTCTATTCTCTCTATCATAAGTTTGACTTGCTTTGGAGCTTGAAGCCTTGAAACTTGAAAGGCCCTTTCTCACTTCAGGGATTTTATTTCTAATGTATGCCCTTAAATTGTAGGGGATGGTGCCTTTGATACATATATGAGCTTGTTATTTGGGTAGGATTACTTTTACTTAAAAGGGTAGACCCAAAAATCATAACATGTTTAAATATTATTTGACAATTGCGAACCAACTTCATTAACAAACAAGGATTCTTGTTCTAATCTAGTCTTTGATGCTATTAGTATTGATACTTGGCACTAAGTTGGTCATCCATTACTCTCATCAATATGCTATGAGGATGGTATTCAATTAAAATAATCAATGAATACCTGTTTATACATTATGGTTCAATTTAATACATTGATCAATTATAATAACAACCAACTACTCATGCTCCATCCCAATTAAGATTAATGAATTGGATCAACTGGGTCATGAAAGGCTTAGCTAGGATCTAACCTCATTTTCAATAGATTTGATCTAACTGATTGAGAAAATTGAGTTGCCCTTTTAAGGTCCCCAGTCTCTTTTTTTTCCCTTTTTTTCACCCCCCCCCCCCCCTTTTTTTTTTTTTTTTTTTTTTT
>NC_056570.1:16117614-16121113 GCF_013358625.1 Macadamia integrifolia
CAAAGCTTTTACTTTGTGTCAAAAAAGTGGAGAGAAGCTAGGCCCCACCATTTGTAGGGAAATGGCCGTTTATGCCGTTTCACATTGGTAAAAGCTGCCAATCGTTGGTGGCCACATGTGGATTCTCTCTCTCTCTCTCTCTCTCTCTCTCTCTCTCTCTCTCTCTCTTCTTTCTATCTCATGCATTAGCCAAAGGAATGTGGTTCATAATTTAAATTGGAACTTATAGGGATGAGAGATGCTCTGCATATCCTCCCAAAATGAAACTTTGATGGTTTTCTACTTTTCTCCCATTGTTTAATTCTTGATTTGCCACTCACAATTCCATTTTAAATGCATTTTTAGTGAAAGATAGGACAAATATGAGGTAGGTTTTGCAACTTCCCACCAATAATGCTAAATGATTTTGTGGATCCCATTGTCAGAATGTTTCTTGATCCAACCCACTAACCCGGTTTTTGTGGTTTTTAGATTTATTAATTAATCATAAATTATGTAAGGGTTCATCAGATTCAAATCTGGACCAGCAAATTACCAGAGGACCCCAACTGACCCACTTGTAAGGGTGTCAAAAGTTGGCCCACACCGATAGGCGTGTCTTGAATGATCAATCAGTAAAAGGCCAAGATTAGCCCATCGATTACTAAGGCACCGTTTGACAATGTTCCTAAAAATGCGTTTTTGCATTTTCCTATTCCTAGAAACAGAGAAACGAGGTAAAAGGCGTTTGATAATCATGTTTCGTTCCACCCGTTTTTAGAAACATAAATAGGAATTTATGAAAATCTATGTTACAAGAAACGGCTATGACGACGTCGTTTATAGAAATAAGTGAAAGCAACAAATTGTAGATTTGTGCCTAAAAAAAAAGCCCAAAAGTGAGAAACGTGACTCTTTTCAAGCTCAAAAGTAATGGAATTTTTGAAGCTCAAAAGTGAGGAGCGTGTTATCAAACAACAATATATGCACAAATTGATCCAAGAAACAAATTTATTAAACACCCAAAAATCCGTTTATGTTCCTAGAAACGTGAAAATTCGTTTCTGCCGTTTCTAGACATAGAAACGAAAGAAACATTATCAAACGGTGCCTAAATATAAATGTCTCAAGCACCAATTGATTAATAATTGAGCGATCTGATGCAAGGTAGTGGTTTGATGGTCGTCCGATCAAAATTTTCTAGAATAATGTGATGGACCAATAACCAACTAATTATAGTCTATTTAAGTTTATTTAGTCTGATTATAACCATTTATGGTCCAATTAGATGATTAGTTAATTACCTATTTAAAAATCTAGATTATAACCTAATTAGTTCAATTACTTTGAGCTTCATTACGCACTGGAAATCAACCACTTGAATAAAAACGTGTCAATATCTTGACCTACAAGACCCAATTACGTAAACAAGTGAAAACGAGGCCTTAAATAGATAGGGACTAATTAGACCCAACTGGATCTGACTGATTGGTACTCCACCCACTCGGTAGCTTGTAGGTCAGGGCTGAGTTTTCTCAGGTACCAATAATCAAACCGAAACCAAACCATTTGACATTCTAAACCCAACCAGCGTGCTCCAATTCATCAATTGACTGGAGAAATAACCCACCAACCCAAACCCGAAACCACCACTTTTTAATTTGGGTCAAACTAAAGATGAATAACTGAGGTCCATGGCTAGCCCGACCGATTGGATCCATTGTTGGTGCAGGCCCAACCCATTTGAGTCTTGGGCTGCGTTTGATAGTCATTCAATTTCAAAAATAACGTTTCGTGTCAAAAACAGAATTTTCAGTTTTCTGTGTCAAAATACCGTTTTAAATACACAAAAAATGGTGTTTGGTGAACCTGTTTCAGGAATGATACCCTAGTTGTTCATTATTTTTGCATTTAGAATGAAACCGAAATGATGGAACAAGGTTTCGTCGTTCTATCATTTTGCGTTTCTAGCGTTTATTTTCTTCTCATTTTCGTTCTAAAAAACTGAAAAACACCAAGGCACCATTTGACAATGTTTCGTTTATGTCATTTCTGCATTTTCTTATTCCAAAAAATGGAGAAACAGCCTAAAAAGCGTTTGAAAAAGTTTCTAGAAACATAAATAAAAAATTATGTCTATTTAAAATTCTAGAAACGACTTTGACGAAACAAGTCCGACTTGTTTCGTTGTTTCTAGAAATGAATTTGAGGAAAAAAAAAAAAAAGCTGTTGTGCCTAATAAATCTCTCAACTATTTAAACCTAAAAAGAGGCAACAGAACCCTTTCTCCTTTTTGGGCATCCGATGATACTATTGGGTTTTTTAGTGACATTACGTCTGCAAAAAATATTTCAAGAAACAGGTTTATCAAACACCAAAAAATTCGTTTTTATTTCTAAAAATGTGAAAATCCATTTTTGCTGTTTCTAGACACAAAAATAATAAAACCGTTATCAAACGATGCCTAAGTTGACACCAAACACTTTATTCCGTTTTTTTATTCTCATAAAATGAAAAAATGTCTTAAATGTTATTTTTAAATTACTATCAAATGCAGCGTTGGCCTCTTTTTTTTTTTTTTTTTTTTGAGATCCACTGGATAGTATGTATCCCACGTGATCACTTTAATGGGTTGTTCAACAGTTATTTGATTTACTCCTAACATCATAAATGCGTAACTGCGCGGTAACGAAAATGTTTAATATCAAAACAAAAACAGTTAAGACTTAAGAGATGGCTTTTTTTTTATTTATTTGGTGAAAGATGGTTTGCTTTAGGTTTATTGGCAATCCGAAGTGCTCTACTTGAAGCGTCTGTCTTTCTAATAAAAGGGTTGTAATTTCTTACTTACAATCCGAGATTACATCTTCAAAATTACGGATTCAATCTATCTTTAACCCTAAACCCTAAAATCTAAAAGATTCTATTCTATCATATATTATTAACTTATATTAAAGAAGGTTAACATGTTGGTCGACTCCCTCACTAAAAGGCCTTATCAATGACATGTACGATGATGTGATTTAATTTCAATTCATGAATCTAGAATTCTTGTTCTACTCCCACGATGATTGTTTTCCGTCATAAATAAATAAAAATTGCAAAAAAAAAAAAGATGACTTTATGCTTATGTAGATATTGACTATTTAGTGAAAATACTATTTTTAACAGAATTTGGAAACCATTTCTTATAAAAGCAGAGCTAATTGAATTCATGGTACCTTTTTTTGACATGATTAAATCCAAAGTTTGGCGAATGCAACCATTTAGTGAATTTCTGAAATTCGATTCAATGGTGTATATATATATATATATATATATATAACAAAAAGGGCTGCAAAGTCTAATAGATTTTAATAGCAGAATTGCGGTCTTGATGTTATGATATATGATATCATTTGAGAAAATTATAGCATTCTACATATAAATTTAGTTAATGCCTTTTGGAATGCTTTGTTCCCATGTTAATGTTAACGTTGTAGGTGGGAGATTGAAGTAAATTTGGTTGTTTTGTGCCGTC
>NC_056570.1:16121133-16140465 GCF_013358625.1 Macadamia integrifolia
GGGGAGTGTGTGGCAAAAGGATCCCTAGATGATTTGTGCTATAAGTGGGAAGAATTTGAAGCATGTATCTTAATTTGGAATGTAGTTGTTAGTTAGATGTTTATAGCATAATCCAAATAGTTCTTTATATGTAAAGGTAGTCATTGTTAGTACCAATTATCACTGATATGGATGGTAATATTCTATTAAGTAATATAGGTCCAAGAATGCTGGACCTCTTAAGCTTGGATCAATTGTTAGTCAGATTTACAGAAGAAGAATGTTGCAAATAGTCTCACAGTATTGTTACAAATAGTCTTCGGGCTTTGCAGGAAGTGCAAATGAAGAGATGGCAAATCAAGGATATCTGGACTAATTCTGAAGTTCTCTATAAGCTTTTGCTATACCAAATACCTACGTCATGGCCTTGGGGCATAATCCCTAGTCCATTAAATATTTCGGTCATTGTTCCATCTCTCTCTTTTTGACTCAGGTTTTCCAATGAAGTGGTTGTTTTTTAGGTCAATATTACTTATAGGACAATGGTTAAAAAAACTCGTGTTGCATAATTGTAAGCTAAATAACTATATTTTTGTCCTCTGTTTTATAAGTTTTATTTTTTTTTCCATAAAATAAATAAATAAAAATAGTTGCAGAGTAACTCCTCAGTTGCTCATCTGAGCCATATACTCCAAGGAGTACAAATTCTGTTTAAATTTATATAGAATAATAATTTTTTATTATTTAAAGGAGGGTAAAGAGTTGTTTGTTCAACCTAAAAAACCAAACATTTATTTTAGGAGAGAAGCATTAATCTTAGCTTATGAGATCTTTCCTTCCTAATTTGGGACAAACAACTTCACATGTCCTTGCAGAAAGTAAGGACAGGTTGTGATCCAAGTGATAAGTTCTTGGCTTAGTGATTGGTTGGATGAGTCGACCATGTTAAGACTTGGTCTTTGGGAATTTATAAGTAAGGTTCTCTTAGATTACTTGCAAGCATAGATTTAGGGGAAGGTATCGGCACCGATACCGATTTAAATCGGATTGGATCTATGCATATCGCTTAGTTATTAACTAACCCAGTAATCTCTCCATATCATTTGTAACGCCACGGCCTCATTAACCTTGCACAATATTGTCATCTTTGGCCCATGGGCCTCAAGGCTTTAAAACGCATTGTGCTATATTAAGGAGGCTAGAAGTATAAACTAGCCCAGTAATCTCTACCTAGACGATGTGGGATTAAAGTTTGCATACCCTCACCGATCTTCTAAACCCACTGGTACTTGGTGGGGACACCTCACAGATCTCCCAGGCGTGTCTGGTACTTGCCGTATTTTTAGATCGTTACACTATAAATACCTCTTATAGTACAAATAGGGTTCTTGCGAAGGAGCTTCCAAAATAAAACAACCCTTCAAACCTGTCCATTAGTCGTTGCATTTTTTTTTACTCTGACCTTGTATTAGGATGAAACAATAGGTCCCCTACTAGAAATATTCATCTAGAGCGACATACTTTGTGAACATGTGTAATAAGAGGAATAGAATACTCATCTGAACCATAGGCAAATCGAAGTTGATGATGGAAAGCTCAAACACCATATACAGTGTCCCGAACCTAAAAATACATGAAAAAATATAAAGAATCATGGAGCTAAGTCACACCACCAGTCACTCTCCTTAAGACTATAAGTGTCTTTTTAGTGCAAATCGGGTTCTTGCCCCTAAGATAAAACAACCCTTTAGGCCCCCTCTAGTAGTTGTTGTACTCACTTACTAGGCCACATCGGGACAATTCAAAATTGTGTTTAGTTGGACATAAACAAAAATAATGTACAGTGAAAACCAAGAAAACAAAATTGGGACTATCCCCAAAAACTGTTAGAGATATTGGCAAAACCTACTCTCTATAAATAGACTAAGAAAATACAACACTAAGGATTGTCTTCGGAAGATATGCCTGAATACCTTGTCTTTCTCACAAGGCATGTCTGTTGATCAATCAAATATGTCTTTCAATAATCATATGTATTGATCATAAATTAAATATTTATTAGAAAAAAGCATAACCTCTTACAAATTTTTTGTAAGAAAAAAAAAAATCTTGAATCAATTATTTTAAAATCATTTAAATTTTGAATTTAAAATTCCAACATTCTCTCTATTACCTGTCAATTTCATTGAACCAAACTATTTTCTTTTCTTTTTCACATGATGTTTTGACCCAAATGCAAACAAACACCACAAGTAGAGGAATAGTTGCTTTAGAAACAAATCATGCTGAAAGGAAAAGCTAGTGCTTGGTATTTTATGGTGTTTAGTCTAATCTCTTCTATGGGGTCTCTATAATACCTAGAGACAAACACTTTCAAACAACAAAAGAAATTAGAAGACAAACACATATAAACCAATCTCTATGGCCCTCACAAGTGGTGACAATTTGATTGAAAGGGAGATATCTAAACTATATGAACCTGACCAAAGATTTCTAAGGGGCCTTTTTGGCCCACCAGAGATGGGACACACTTGAAACCTTTATGGAAGATTGGACGACAATGGTGGGAGATAAGGAATTCAATTCTAATTTGATCCTTTATTCTCCCCACTCCACCTTATTTTTACCTCTTCTATGGAATAAAGCTACAAAACAAAGGTGGTTGAGCATAAAAGGTTAGTACGTACCCTCTTTTGTAGCAACTGTGGTGAATAAAAAAAGTTTCCATGAGAACATGCAAGAACATGGAATACAGCCATACAGCTGATTTGTTGCCATACAGCCATACAGGTGGGTTGTTGCCAAGACAAATCCTTAACTAAGATCTCCATAACTATAGATGTCAAAGTTAATGCAAATTAATCACGTTTAATGTGGCTGTCTAGTATTGATAAAAAATGTATACCTACCATTTCAAATACATATTGTTCACCATAAGGGTGTCAATTTGGTATCGATACTGAATATTGATATTGAAACCAACGTTTAAAACTGTGTCAAATCAAATTGAAGAAGATTAGGTATAGTTTCAGTATGAAAAAGGGTATCTTTCTTGGTTCGATATGACATCGATTTTTAAGATAAAACCTTTCGGAATGTGTCCAACCATATCGATTTATTTTGTTTTAATCAAATACCAATTACGACTTCATATATGATATATCTCTTAAAAGATTGGGAAAAAAAATGGATAAAGTCGCAAAACCCTATCATTATTCCCCATGTCCCACAAAACCCTAAGGTTGTGTTTGGTTGCAAAGGAAATGAGAAGGGAAGAGAAGGGAAGTGAAGGGATGTGATGTGAAGTGAAGGGAAGTGAAGCGAAGGGAAGTGAAGCGATTTTTTTTTTTCCCTTTTGAGTCGTTTGGTTGCAATAGAAATGAAGTGAAATTAATTTACTATAGTTGTTTGGTTGGATGTAAAATTGATGTAAAATAGATGTAAAATTTTAAAAAACTAATAATCCAACCAAACTCTTCAAAAGAGACCGGGGGAGGGGGGAAGAGTACTTTTCAATCCAGAACCCACCCAGCTCCTCAAAATTTATACTGGTTATGTGAATCAGGTCATTCAAGGTTTGAACAAATCAAACCAAATGTCATCAGATACTATGTTCTATCACTAATCAAAATAAACCATTTCATTCTATATATCAAATGAATGCAGCACAAATAAATATTTAAAATAATATAAAAGATGATCACAAAGAAAACAGTAATAGATCACAAGTGATAACGACTGAAAGGCCAATTCCAAAAGTCTTTTGGTCAAAACAAACCCAACAGGTCAGTAATGCTCCATCTGGCTCAAACCCAAAGTCTTTTGGTCAAAATAAACCCAATTGAGTCACGTGAGAGAGAGAGAGAGAGAGAGAGAGAGAGAGATCATTGAGAGCCATGAGCGAGGTGAGAGTCGCGAGAGTGGGAGAGATCGTGAGTGTAGGGTTTTTTATTTCTTCCTATTTTGGTGGGGAAATAAAAAGGGAAATTTTAATGGTTAAGTGAAATTTTTTTCACATGTAAAATATATTTCCCTTGCAATCAAACATCTAAATTTATTTTTCCTAGGAAAAAAATCCCACTTTACATAAAAATTTTGCATTCCCCTTGCAACCAAACAAAGCCTAAGTCCCTATATCCATTCCAATCCTAATTTCTCTAAAGCTGAAGAAATTGGAAATCAATTTCTCCTTGGTTGTGTGTGTTCGGCGTTGTATCTAATAAGAAGGCATATTTGTACCAAATAGAAATCGTAGGAAGCCAATTCAGTATTGGTATTGAAAATTTAGAATGTTCTCGATACAGAACAGTGCAATTTCGATATCTACTCCTTGTCTTCTTTATTATACTGAAATACCAAAACTATACCAGTTGACACCCTTATTCTCCAAGGAGATTCAACACTTGGACTCAAGAAGCAAGCTCTCTCTATGTCTGTTATGACTCGTGGTGGTCTAGAGGATGCAGCCAGAGGAGTAACTGGGGATGCTGAACTGGATAACACATCACTAACTGCTTCAGTCGTGCGTAGGAGTAACAGACAGAGGAAACCACCCTTGGCATTGAAGGATTACATGTAATGGTCTGTGGTTGTAAGGGAATATGGGTGTAACAGACTAGAGTGTGCTGGGACTGTATAAGAAGGTCTGAGAATTCCTTGAAAAAGGCATGAATAAACAATCCTCTTCTTCTCTTTGTGTTCTCAGAAGGCATATTACCCTCGAAGTAATACTGTAACCACTACACTGGTGCTTTCATTGCTTTGCTCTCCATGGCTGATGGAACCCGTTTACAGCAGATCGACGAGGCTATTCGAGTCCTTGGTGAGTCAACCGTTGGCCATGTCGAGTGATTGAACTCCCTTCAATCCACACTCGATGATCATCAGAATGCCAGGTCCGAGCTAGTTTTGTGCATTACAACGAAGGATGGTCTTTTAGAACAGGCCCTTCACCTGTTCGCGATGGATCCTCGATCAAGCAGCACTTCTAACTCCCCTGTGACTGGTTTTTTTCTCCACCACCACACCAGTAGATCCAAACTCGTACAATTCTCCTTGACTTTTCTCATTTTGACGGCAATGACCCCTTAGGATGGATCTTCAAAGTATAGTGTTTCTTCGACTATCATCACAAGGTGGACGACCAGCGGATGATGATCACTTCCTTCTGCATGGATGGTCGTGCTCTCCAATGGTTTCAGTGGATGCATTGCAACAGATAGTTCACGACTTTGACAATGTTCACTCAAGCTCTACAGACCAGCTTTAGGCCATCTGAATTCGAAGATCATCAAGGGACGCTTACCAAACATACCCAAACATCCTCTATTTCAGAGTACCAGTCTCAATTCAAGACCTTGGCGAACCGAACAATGGACGTTCCACCCTCTTTCCACATCAACTATTTTGTTTCTGGATTACAGCCTGATATTCATAGAGAAGTGATGGTATTCCGACCCTCCTCTATGGTGCACGTAGTGGGCTTGGCTCGCCTCCAAGAGGCAAAGCTAATGGAGAGTAGATGTTTCCTACCTCGTGCAGCACCCTCATCACGTCCTTGCTTTGCCAGCTCCTCCACCAACATCGAGAGCTCCAGTGACTCCCCCACGGCAACCCACTCATTTCCACATTTGTCGGCTTACCTCGACCGAAATGCAGAGCCGTCGCGAGAAGGGCCTCTACTACAAATGTGACAAGAAATTTGCATCAGACCACCGATACAAAACCCGACAACTATTCCTCCTGGAGTACGAGGATGAGTTCCCCTGCATAGACCTGATGGAGTCTGGTGATTCTGTGGACGAACAGCTGGCCGACAATGTCATTCCCTTGGAACTCTCTTATCATATGTTGGTTGGATAATCTGCCCCAACGACACTTCAATTTACTGGTTACATAGCTGGTTCCCCCATTTAGGTTCTGATTGACGGTGGCAGTACTCACAATTTCATCTAGAGCAGACTTGTGCATCACCTCGGTTTGGCCATTGAATTAGCTCCACCTGTTGCGGTTCTCGTTGGTAATGGAAATCGCCTCTCCAATAATGGTGAGGTAAAAAAACTATTAGTTAAGATTCATGACCACTCTATTACCATTGATGCTCTTGTTTTGCCCCTTTTGGGGGCTGGTTTGGTCTTTGGCGTTCAGTGACTGGCCCAATTAGGGCCTGTGCTATTTGATTATCAGAATCTAACTGTGCAATTTATGTTTGGCTCCACGAGAGTATTGTTGAAAGGGGAACTACCGACATCGTCAACACCATTGTAGTACTAGCAGTTTAGGCGTCTGATGGACACCGGTTCATGTGTGGCTTTGTTTCAGTTGGAGTTTCAACCCACAGAACCACAACCAAAAAGCTGTGGAATAATGCACTACAAGAAATACTTCAATCCTTCAGGTCTGTATTCTCCACCCCTCATGGGCTACCACCATCCAGAGATCAGGATCATGCCATTCCTCTACAACCTGACTCACAACCTATTAACGTATGGCTGTTTCAATACCCCCATTTTCAGAAGACAGAGATCAAAAAATTGGTTGCCTCTATACTGGAAGATGGGATTATACGCCCAAGCGCAAACCCATTCTCATTGTCAGTGCTCTTGGTAAAAAAGAAAGATGGGATGTGGTGGTTTTGTGTTGACTATTGGGCATTAAACATAGTGACAATCAAGGATCAGTTTTCGATTCCTATGGTGGATAAGCTTTTGGATGAGCTCCACGGAGCTAAATTCTTTTTCAAATTGGACCTCCACTCTGGCTATCATCAAATCCATATCCAACCCAAAGATATCCACAAGAATGCATTCCGTACTCATGACGGTCACTTTGAGTTCCTGGTAATGCCATTCGGCCTCACCAATGCTCCTTCAACCTTCCAAGCTACTATGAACACAAATTTTCTGCCATTTTTGCTAGTGTTCTTTGATGACTTGTTGAAGTACAACAGCATATGGGCAGATCATGTACAACGCCTCATTTAAGTGCTATAACTGTTGCGCGCCAACTCCCTGTATACCAAAATGTCCAAATGCTCCTTCGGCCAAACTTCTATTGAATATTTGGGGTCACATTGCCTCTGCAAGAAGCGTTGAGATGGATGGTTCCAAATTTGCTGCTATGCTCAAATGGGCTATTCTAGAAAAACCTATGAGTGCTATGGGGATTTTTGGGGCTTACAGGTTATTATCGTCGTTTCATACGCCACTATGCCCATATTGTGGCGCCGCTCACTGACTTTCTCAAGAAGGGAAACTTTGCATGGACCCCTGCAGCGCATTCAGCCTTTGAAGCTCTACAATGGGCTGTGACACAAGCCCCAATTCTTATCCTTCTTGATTTTTCAATTTCTTTTATTCTTGAGATAGATACATCAAGGATTGGAATTGGTGCGGTATTATACCCAAATGGTCACCTAGTGGCCTTCTACAGTAAGAAGTTGGGTACTAAATTATAGTAAGCATCTACATATGCAAGGGAGATGTATACAATCATGGATGACGTATCCAAATGGTGCCAATACTTGATTGGCAACAAGTTTCATATCCGCACTAAGCAACAACATTTAAAGGATCTCATAGAACAACTAATTCAGACCCCGGAGCAACAACGCTGGCTCTCCAAGCTACTGGGGTATGTGTTCGACATTTCTTACAAACCATACAAGGATAAGGTGGTCGCGGATGCCTTGTCTCGCTCTCCTGTGGAATTCCTTGGGTTCTCTGCACCCTCCTTTGATTTCTTGCCCCAATTGAGACTTGAGGTCGCCACTAGTCCAAAACTACAATAGATTTGCAATGGGTTGACTTTAGATCCTTCTGCATACATGAACTATAGCCTCAGAGATGATCTCTTTCTACCAAGGTTGCTTAGTGCTTGCTGCAGAATCTCCACTAAGAGAACTCTTTTTAAGGCAGTTTCACTCTATGGTCACTAGAGGTCATTTTGGTTTCCTTCGAACTCTCACTCGCATTGCAACCACATTCTTCTAAAAAGGCATACGTTCAGATGCGAAGCAGTATGTATCCAATTGCCAATTATGCCAACAGATTAAGACATCGAGTACTTCCCCCACGGGCTTGTTATAGCCCCTACCGATCCTGTCCCAAGTCTAAGAAGACATTGCCATGGATTTCATCACTGGGTTGCCACCAGTAGCCGGGAAGGCGACAATCATGGTGGTTGTTGATAGGCTAACCAAGTATGGTCATTTCTATGCACTACCGGGTGCTTTCACTAGCCGCAGAGTTGCTGAGGTCTTTGCCTCCGAAATCGTCAAGCTACATGGTATTCTACAGACTATAGTCAATGATCGTGATCCTCTCTTCACCAGTACCTTTTGGAAGGAGCTATTTCGTTTGCAAGAGAGCAAGTTGGCAATGAGCAATGGTTAATCCGAGGACCTGAATAAGTGTTTGGAGATGTACATTCATAGTTTTGTCCTCGATGAACCCAAGCAGTTTGGTTAAATATTTGCATTAGGCGAAATATTGGTATAACACCTCCTTCTATACGGCAGCTGGCATATCCCCATTTCAGGCGCTATATGGTAGACCACCCCCAACTATTGTTTATTATCTCCCCAACTCATCAACCAATGAAGCTTTTGATCAGGAACTCAAGAATCGTGATGCCATCTTTCAGCAACTCAAGCTTAACCTCACTCGTGCACAATCCCGTATGAAGGATTAGGCTAATAAGCACCAGACTGAGAAATTGTTCAATGTCGATGATTGGGTCTTCATAAGACTACAACCTTACAGGCAGCAATCTGTAGCCTCATGAACTCATCAAAAGCTTGGGTGACGTTACTTTGGTCCCTTTCGTGTGTTGGAATGAATTGGTGAGGTTACCTATAGGCTAGAACTTTCGAATTCAGCTCATATTCATCTTGTCTTCCACGTTTCCATTCTAAAAAAATGTGTGGGAGCACCGAGTGAACAAACGGTGCCTATACCAAACCTCCCTACTGATACAACCACATTGTCCACTTAGGCAGTTCTGAACTTCTGTCACCTCCAACGACAGGGTGCTTGGGTAGCACAAGCTCTAGTTCAGTGGAATGGCTTATCGTTAGAAGAGGCCTCGTAGGAGGACATTGCCACTTTGCGTCGATCATTCCCTTAGCTAAACGTTGAGGACAAGGTTCCTCCATATGGGAAAGGTAATGTTATGACTCGTGGTGGTCCAGAGGATGCAGCCAGAGGAGTAATTGAGGATGCTGAGCTAGATTACACATCACCAACGGCTTCATTCATGCGTAGGAGTAACAAACAGAGGAAACCACCCCTGGCATTAAAGGATTACGTGTAATGGTTTGATTGGTTGTAAGGGAATATGGGTGTAACAGACTAGAGTGTGCTAGGACTGTATAAGAAGGTCTGAGAATTCCTTGAAAAATGCATGAATAAACAATCCTCTTCTCCTCTTTGTGTTCTCAGGAGGCGTATTACCCTCGAAATAATACTGTAACCACTACAGTGTCTCTCTCTTTCACTTAAAAATAGAATGCACACTAATATGCTTATTAGTCGTAGTATTTCTCACTACTGAATAACAAAAAACCACCAATATTTAAACCAACAGTAGCTTATATTTTCATCAAGAATTTAATCCCAATGGTTCTCGAAACTGGCCAGGTTTATCACGTTAGCAATAGTAATATATTACTGCTTCGAAAAACTAACTTATAGTGGTGGTCCTTCACTTCCCCACCTCTACAGCACCCATCCCCACCCCTCTTGCCCACACCCCAACCGGTGCCCCTTGAAACTTCTCACCCCCTCTTGCTACCGCCATCTTTATTGAGGACCTCCCAATACACCCCACCCCTACATCTAGCAACCACCCCCACTCTATGCACCTATGCCCCTAATACCCCGCCATCACCCTGCAACCCATCCCCACAACTCTAGTCCCCGTCCCTATCCCAAGCCCTGGCCCCATGCCTTCCCCTTTACTCCCCTCCCTCTCAGAAACCCGTCACCGCCCTACATAATTGCATACCCCTGTCAATAGACTAAGCCCGCACTCAAACCTACAAATCCTCCCCTCATTCCCTATGACAACCCGAAAACCCTACCATCCCAAAAACACTGCAAATCTCACCTACCTCCACCCCCTCTCTCTTCTGATAAAACCCTGCGATCCCACTCTCTTTATTGCCCTTTGGAACTTCATAGTGTAGACAATTACTGTAAAGAGAAGAATAAAGTGGAGAAAGAGAAGCTAGAAAAAAGCAGAAGAAATCAAGGTAATTGTATGGAGTGGAAAGAGGAAAAGAGAATGGGTTTTTTGTTTTCCATTAGAATTAAACATTTAACAATGATAGTTTTTTGCCACTGCTAAATATTATTGGTAATTATCTATAGATTATTGGTGTGTGCAATATATACATTTGGAGGTGATAAAGTTTTACCACTGTTATATATATATAGACACACACATTTTTTTTAGATGTGTACACTATAGATGGGGAGGGGGAAGGCAACAGCAAAGATCGAGATCTATTGGTGAGTCTGGGCTTATTGCACCACAACCTCGCCAACTGTGCTAAGCAATTGTTGTTCAACGACAATATTATTTTACCGTCATAAAATAATACACATAGTAGTTGTAATAATTACTGATGCTACGTGTCTACATTGTACCCATTAATAAAATACACTCACTTACCTTTATATTATTTTTATCAAAATACACTTTAAATAGAAGCAATAAACAATTATTTTTGTAAATGTCCACCTTTTCTACTTATTTTATATGAAAATAATATGTTATTTTACTTTTTATAAAAAAATTCATACATACTCATGTATGAATATGGTCGACACTTATCTTATTAATTAGGGTTACTATTACTTAATATGTATCAGTTGTATTGATCTATTATCTTGAGTCGACACATTTTTTTGGTATCGGCTCAAGTATTGGCCCTATCCACCTAAAATTTAAAAATTAAAAAATCATAAAAATCTCATAAATAATATATATATATATATATATATATAAATTGTGCCAAAGATTGCGAAAAAAATGAAATATTTATTACAATAAGTTTGTAATAGTATATTTTTTTTGTAAAAATACATACATAAAAATTAAAACTAAGAATAAAATATAGATTTTTGGATTTAAATGTTACATAAAATAAAATATCTTTTACACTATGTATTTTAAAAAATGATGAATACCTAGGAAATCCATAATATGTACATTAAATTTATAAAAATTATATATAATTTAGAGATAAAAAAATCTTTTCCCCAAGAATGAAACTATGTATCACTAATTAAAGTGAATTATTAGAGTAGGAGATACATGAAACTTCTAAGAACTTTTAAGTGGACAAAAGAAAAAATTTGTACTAGCTAAAATCTCAGTTGATTTTGATTCAGTCGGAATCAGCCTAAATCCTAAAAATTAGCAACAGTAACTCAAAATCATAAAACTTATAATAGTAGCCCATAGCTAAATGTGTACCTCAACCAATTATTTTTAATTAAAATAAAGTTCCTATTTTTTTTTTTTTTGGTGAATATTTATATATGGTTCTTTATGAATACAATCAACACTTTAGTTTTTGGATAACTTTACTCAACTTGAAAAATTGGCTAGGTTTGGCCCTAAAGCTTAATACTTAAAAAATCAGTAAGAAAATTTATTATTTGCAATAATAATATTATAATACTAATAGCAATAGTAGTACGGGGAGGAACGTATTATTTATGGGAAAATGTTAGGTATGCCACCGGTATACCATATGCTAGCACTCATTGTGTCTATCTTTCTCTTCCCCTTTTTGAAATGACCGTCATATCCTTCGTCAATTATACCCCATCATGTGTCACATTGGTGTTGTCCACTAGCTTACCGTATATCGGTGCCATACCTATCCCTCTCCCTTTATTTATATAACAATTGTTTTTTATAACGGTTACAATATAGATCATTACCCATACATGAGTTCTTTGGCAGGAACATGAATTATTTGGTGGGATTTTTAAGTTGGGAACATAAATGTGTTTTAAGTTATATATTACTGTTGTAATTGATAATGTTTGGCAATAGTAAATAGTAATACATTACTGCTATATATGGTATGCTTCGTCTATGTTTAATGGTAAAATATTACCATTGTAGAAATATTAATATAGCAAATGGTAAAAAAAATAAAATTTACCACCGCTGTAGCCTCTGCCTTTCTTTCGGTGCCGCTTACTCTAATGGTAAGACCTTGGATTGCTTTAACCCGGTCCTAGACCAAATCCCATCTTCCCCCTTCTTCTAATCTTCTAGCCACAATTTCCTTAAATGACTCAAATCCTCTGCGGGCAATGAGTGACAGTGATGATCCAATGGTTAGGAGGGTCCTAGCATGTAACTCAGCCGTTGAATGCTCACTGTCACTCACTGTCTCCCCACAAAAGCCGGATTTTTGTCTCTCCTTCAGCAGTGGGAACACAAGTCCTATAAATCCATTTTCCTCTACTCTAGCAATTAACACTCCTTCAAAAGGAGGGGAGGGGGATACAAGGTCCTATAAATCCATTTACTACACTCTAGCATCAATCTTTATCAGTCTTGGTAAAAGCATCAATCTTCATTATAGATAAAGAGTTGATGTGAGTGTGCCTGTCGAAACTGTCCAAATGATAAGCAATCATCTTAATTGCGCGTGTAGCCAATGCCCCAGTTTCTATGAACCTTGCACTAAATTCTTATCTGCAAGAAACTAGATGGTTTGGAAAATAAGGTCCATTTTTAGGACAAGTACAAGCAATAAAAATAAAAACATGGATAACAACTTGTCACATGTGATGTGGAAATAAGGATATGACAAATATGGGGAAGGGAAAAGAAGGATCCCTAGTTGCACGTCCTATGTCAGTGTGGGTCAGTGGGTCAGTGACGAGTATGCACTTAGACATTAATGAGGTGGGAAAAGAATGACCCCTGGTTGCAAGTCCTGCGTCAGTGTGGGTCAATGAGAAGTAATGGGGTGGTGTTACTATATTTCAAATAGGTGGAACATCATTTCACCTCCACCTCCCCCTCTCTATGTCAAAGCGCTAGGGCTACTTGATTAGGATACATTCCTTTACCTGACAAATATATAGTTTAGTATTATTGCGCATCCAAGCCATAAGAAAGGGAAGACCATCTAAACATATTATGAAAAAAATGAATAGGAAAAAAGAAAGCTACCTATTTGCGTGTTTCTGCTCTTAGATACAAACAAACGTGAAAAGACTGTGCTACCCCACTCTCTATGCTTTGAAAATGCCTTCGCACGACCTCCCATTGGTCTGTAAACTAATACAATGGCCACGCAAGCAAGTAACGTTCTCTTGCCCAAACGAATAATAGACATTAGTAATAAGTCGATACAGCAATGAAACATGGGTTGATGTTCACTACGTGAGGAAGGTTGATACTAAACTTTTGTAGATTCTTTATCCCTTAGCCATTAGTACATCCAATCAATGCAAATGGAAGGATACCTAAAGTTCTTGGTAATTACTTAAATCTTTGACAAACTAATACCCGATTATTGCGGGCATTTTCACTAAACTTCACAAGATCAATTAATACTTAGAACTAGAGTCAGTATCAAAAATGCAAGTTGCCTATTAAATTTTTTTATTAGACTTCCACATGTAAGATTTTTCAATTTTCTAGAACCCTCTACTACTACATGAAAATTTAATCACACATTTTTTTTTTTACTTGAATTGTATGAATCCACAACTAAGATATCTTTATTCAAGGCTCTGAAAATATTTTGTGTCGTTGAATTGGTTGAATTATGTATGAACTTGCAACTAAGATATCTTTATGGTCCCAGAGAAATTGGATTCTTACTAATAACATCAAGCCTAACTCTTCATTAATCCATCATACTGTCATTTGATGGGTCTTTCTTATATGAATTTGTACCTTTTGTTCTTTATCTGTTAACTCTGATTTGTCACTACCATCTGAGATGGTTTCTGATCACAAATGTGCTACTTAAATTACCTTGTTTTGATATGCTTAGGGATCACTAACAAAGCTATGACCTACTCTAGATGGGTTTTTGGTATTTTGTTTCAAGGCCATTTTGTTGTTATCGATGGAGTTATATGATGAGAGAACAATCTATGGAGGCCGAAGTCAAGAGTCTTCTTCAAGGTCTATTGAAAGCTGCCCATAGTGGATGGCATCTTAATGAAGTTTGGTTGGATTCTTTAAAATTGTTGAATATGCTTCTAGAGCCAGTTGATAACGTTTGGCCGTGGTATTTTTTTCGCGATCTTCTGGACATATCCGCTAACCTTGGTTTACTTGTTTGGATTGTAATGACTTTATACTTTGTGATTCTATTCTATAATTACTTTATTTTTCCTTTAAAAAAAATAAAAAAATAAGATATCTTTATTCTGTTAGGTTTTTATGTGTATTCTGTAGTGATTCACATAATTAAGCTTGTATATGTTTGAGTGTGGTGTTAGATCCATCACATGTGTAAGAATAAAAATTGTAATTATGGAAGAATTAGGGTTTTTAGAGTTCACCATATATTATCCCTAAAAAAAAAAAAAAAAAAGATTATATAAATGATTTTTCTGAGTTAATGAAAAATACTTTAATTTTTTTTTCTCAAATGCATGTAAACATTCATACCAAACAACATTAGATTACTTGTATTATGTATGATTATTTACTTGATTTCTTACTTGTTTTTGAGTGTTACTGCTGCCTTGGAAAACGGTATCTCACTATCTGTGTGTAACCGCAATTGGTAGCCCCACTTTATCCTCGTTATTCGAGATGTTACTTTTCCTTGTTTGGTGACCCACTTGAACCAATGGTCTGTAGGAGGAGCAAAGCTTTTACTTTGTGTCAAAAAAGTGGAGAGAAGCTAGGCCCCACCATTTGTAGGGAAATGGCCGTTTATGCCGTTTTACATTGGTAAAAGCTGCCAATCGTTGGTGGCCACATGTGGATTCTCTCTCTCTCTCTCTTCTTTCTCTCTCATGCATTAGCCAAAGGAATGTGGTTCATAATTTAAATTGGAACTCATAGGGATGAGAGATGCTCTGCATATCCTCCCAAAATGAAACTTTGATGGTTTTCTACTTTTCTCCCATTGTTTAATTCTTGATTTGCCACTCACAATTCCATTTTAAATGCATTTTTAGTGAAAGATAGGACAAATGTGAGGTAGGTTTTGCAACTTCCCACCAATATTGCTAAATGATTTTGTGGATCCCATTGTCAGAATGTTTCTAGATCCAACCCACTAACCCGGTTTTTGTGGTTTTTAGATTTATTAATTAATCATAAATTATGTTAGGGTTCATCAGATTCAAATCTGAACCAGCAAATTACCAGAGGACCCCAACTGACCCACTTGTAAGGGTGTCAAAAGTTGGCCCACACCGATAGGCGTGTCTTGAATGATCAATCAGTAAAAGGCCAAGATTAGCCCATCGATTACTAAGGCACCGTTTGACAATGTTCCTAAAAATGCGTTTTTGCATTTTCCTGTTTCTAGAAACAGAGAAACGAGGTAAAAGGCGTTTGATAATCATGTTTCGTTCCACCTGTTTTTAGAAACATAAATAGGAATTTATGAAAATCTATGTTACAAGAAACGGCTATGACGACGTCGTTTATAGAAATAAATGAAAGCAACAAATTGTAGATACGTGACTCTTTTCAAGCCCAAAAGTGAGAAACGTGACTCTTTTCAAGCTCAAAAGTAATGGAATTTTTGAAACTCAAAAGTGAGGAGCGTGTTATCAAACAACAATATATGCACAAATTGATCCAAGAAACAAATTTATCAAACACCCAAAAATCCGTTTATGTTCCTAGAAACGTGAAAATTCGTTTCTACCGTTTCTAGACATAGAAACGAAAGAAACATTATCAAACAGTGCCTAAATATAAAGGTCTCAAGCACCAATTGATTAATAATTGAGCGATCTGATGCAAGGTAGTGGTTTGATGGTCGTCCGATCAAAAATTTCTAGAATAATGTGATGGACCAATAACCAACTATTTATAGTCTATTTAAGTTTATTTAGTCTGATTATAACCATTTATGGTCCAATGAGATGATTAGTTAATTACCTATTTAAAAATCTAGATTATAACCTAATTAGTTCAATTACTTTGAGCTTCATTACGCACTGGAAATCAACCACTTGAATAAAAACGTGTCTATATCTTGACCTACAAGACCCAATTACGTAAATAAGTGAAAACGAGGCCTTAAATAGATAGGGACTAATTAGACCCAACTGGATCTGACTGATTGGTACTCCACCCACTCGGTAGCTTGTAGGTCAGGGCTGAGTTTTCTCAGGTACCAATAATCAAACCGAAACCAAACCATTTGACATTCTAAACCCAACCAACGTGCTCCAATTCATCAATTGATTGGAGAAATAACCCTCCAACCCAAACCCGAAACCACCACTTTTTTATTTGGGTCAAACTAAAGATGAATAACTGAGGTCCATGGCTAGCCCGACCGATTGGATCCATTGTTGGTGCAGGCCTAGGGGTGTCAACGGTCCGGGTTGGTGCGGTTTCGGTCTGGTTCCACCGGTTTCGGTGTGAGTTTGGAAGTGACCGAAACCGACCCATTAAGGATTTATCGGTTTCGGTCCGGTGTCGGCTTCGGTGCTGTTTGGGTTCGGGTTGGTACCGATTTAGATTTATTAGGTTCATTTTGGTTTGGATCGGTTTTTTAAACCGGTATGGAGCCATTAGGAAACAACCAAATGATGAATTGTTGAACTTCGGTTTCTTAAATCGATTTGTAACCCGGTTGGTTTTGGTTTTTGGTCTAGTTTGGATTCGATTTTCCATACAAATGTATACAAAACTATTCAATTTTTTATTTTTTTAATGAATTTTGGAGTGTTTCGGTTTCTTACCGGTTTGGTTTCGGTTTCGGTCCGGGTTTTGAGCCAGTTTTGGTTTGGTTTCGGGTTCATCCGGTTTTCGGTGCGGTTTGGTTTGGTTTTGAGGTTACAATACTCGAAACCGAACCGAACCAATAAGGCTTTGGTTCGGTTCGGTCCGGGTTGTTATCGGTTTGGTCCGGCCGGTTTTACCGGTTCGGTTTAGGAATTGACACCCCTAGTGCAGTAGTACTATGGTTGAACGCACCACGCTGGCAGCCAGACCTACCAACATACCACCTCCCCACCACCATATCCCACAAAAAACTAATAAAAAGAAAGAATATTGTGTAGACTCCTCTGGTCCATCCTATTCCTTCGCATCCCACCTCAGCTTCACTAAAATTACTAACAAATTTTATGTGATCCCGTGACAGAAACCCTTCACTGTATATAATTAAATTAATTTCAGAAATAATTAATTTATCAACAAATCAATTCATTAAGAAATTTTTAAATTGAAAATATTGAAGGTTATTACATGTCACGAAATATATAATAAGGAAATGATTCTTGTGTCTTATCTCTCTCCTCTCCCAAATAAAAGGTAGGAATGTCTTTTCACAATAAAAGGAGAAAGATAGACACATAGAGGGCTGAAGTAGGTCACGCTCTTGAACAAAGTTCTTTTTCCATAATAATTAGGGGAACAATTCTTTGTGTAAGTAGATGCATCAAATGGGCAATATTGCTCTTCATATGGGATAGGGCAGTCATTCCCCCTCACCCAAACCATGTGTCTAGGTGCAAACCCCCGCATTCCCCCCCTCCCCATAAACCATTTTCCCCAATATTAAGGCAAAGGTTTTGTGCATGGTGCAACAGCCATGGGATGGGGTAGAGGGAGTGCACCATATACCATCATCCCCCATCCAAAAGCTTTGTGCATCACCATGCACCATGCAAGACAATGGACAAAACCCTTCTCCTATTAATAATAGAAGTGAAAGGTGTTAGAACTTCCTATGGGTTTGAGATTGAAACCCTATGGAGGAAACCACACAGGAAAAACAAGAACACGAATCTAATAAAATTATGGAGGATCGATTTGTACCTTTCACCTAGTATGCTGAAGATGATTGATGTTGGTCACTCCCACTTTCGCTCTATTGGCTTGGCTATGGATCTTCTACAACCCCTTAAACCTCCTTGGTTCTCTCACTTTAGTGGTAAAGTGGGGAAGAGTGAATAATAGTTGTAGGGACCCAAAACCTAGTATTTATAATATTGTCCTGCACTCAAAACCCTAAACCACAATGGGTTGAGCCAGCATATCCCTAAGCTTGAGAGTGGACCGAACCGGTTCATGCAATTTGACTCTCACCCATTTAATCAACCCGAATAATTAATTTAGCCCATAAATCCAACAATCTCCCACTTGGGCTACATTAATTATAAGGATGTCTTTTAAATTGGTGTGGCCATAGAATCTTATTACATTAACCACTCTTACTGTGATTCAGTTGAAAAACCACTCACATCGAATAACAGCAGAAGATACACCTCAATATACGGTATACAACTTTCTGTTATTACAAACATAAGTAAGTTTCTTAACACGAATCTATGTGGGATACCATCATAGAAATATTGACATATCCTCAAATTACACTGTTGTCATTCTATGTAGGTCCTTAACTGAGATATTAACCTTCACTGTGGCAAATTGCCTTTGATCTGTGGTTAATATCTAACTGTGGCCTTCCGCCTATAAACTGTGACAAATATTGCCTATGAACTGTGATAAATACTGTCTTAAAATGTGGCAAACATTACCTTTTGAATTGTGGCAAAATATTGCCTATAACTAAGACAATTACTGCCTATAAAAACATTTTCAAATGAAATCATAAACCAAATATTTCAAGAAATAACTGTGCATAATGTAAATGCTAAAACTAAACCATAATTCATCAAACTGTGCCCCAAAACATATGGGCTAAGGTTCAAAACATAAACAAATACTAAACAAAACCAGAACTCCCACTAATCAAGCATTTCAAATAACTGTATGTAAAGAAATCCTAACTACTTGATGTGACCAAATTTTACTTGCTCTCAATTGCTGATGATCAGTCTACCTCACCCTTTATTAGTATCATTCTGCTTATCAACCCCAGAATTCTTCCTTTTCTCTAACCATTTCTTGAAAATAAAACAGTCCTTTTTCACATGTCCTTTCTTATGGCACCAAAAACACTCTACGTTGTTGGTATTCTCTTCATCCTGAGCCTTTTGAGATGTGTCAAGTTCTTGAGAGCTATTAGTCCTATCATATGGCTTGACGCTTCCTCTGTTGGAAAAATTTTTGTTCCTTCTGCTTGGTCCACCAGAAGATCCCTTGTGAAAAGTTGCATGTGCACTCTCAAACCTAGTTTGTTTCAATTTTTCTTCC